>NC_138965.1:117457500-117682500 GCF_055761805.1 Camellia sinensis | reverse complement strand
CAAAATCTTTCCATTAAATTTCACCATACCTTGTATTTTCATGAAACCCAGATTTTTTTTTGAGAGGAAACCCCAGACCAAAAGCTCTAAGATTGAGGCAATACTTAGAAAATCATCCATTCGTGTTCTAGTCCTCTGGTTTTCATTTTTGGACTTTTGGAGATTAGGTCTGTGAAAAGAGAAGAAGCAGAGGAGAAGAAACTGAGAAAGAAAAAAAAGAAGGCAAAACGACATCGTTTGCATTGCACTGCAGGATGCGTTGCAGGAAAACCCAGCAGAGGATCTGGATTCGACTGAAATGAATCCGGATCCTCTGCAGGGTTTTCCTGCAGCGCATCCTGCAGTGCAAGGCAAACGACGTCGTTTTGCCTTTTTTTTTTTTTTTTTCCTTCTTCCTTTCCAGCGTCTACTCTTTCTTCTCCACTTCTCTTCTCGGAGACCTAACCCCCAAAAGTCCCAAATTGAAAACCAGAGGACTGGAAAACGAATGTGAGAAGACGAACAGAGGATCGATGAACGGCGGTGGACCGACGACCGGGGAAGATGAATAATTATCAATTGATATATTAATTAATATATTAACAAATAATATGACAAAATTTTAAAGAATAATATTATATATATTAATTAGTGTATTAATTAGTATACTAATTGATGATGTAACATAATTTAAATTTTTTTTAGTATTTATAATTTATATAATGAGTGTTATCAATAATAATGTCATAACTAGTGTTTGTACACTAATTGGTGCATGTAGCACTATCGAATTTTAAAAGTTTTGAGTTTTTATAACTTATATAATGAATGAGTTTATAATCTTAAAATGACAATATTATAACTATATTGATATATTAATTAATATATCAATTGACGTGTGTAACTAATTTTTTATCGATTTTGGTTAACAAGTACAGTTATGCATTAATTACTAATTTTTACTCTATTTTTATGGGAAACAATTAACCATAAATGACTATCAAATTGTATTTTTGAAAGTCACAATTATTTTAATGGGACAACTATGCCCCCAATGTTGAAATCTAAAGAAGAATTAATTGTGTCATTTTTATGAACAACTAAAATATTATTTTTTCATATATAAAACGTGACTTTTAAAAAAAAATTATAATGGATTTTTTTGTGTACAATTATTTATTTATTTTGTTGTATATGATAATTAAATGTCATTCATAAACATTAAATTTAAATAAGAAAAATTTTCAATCATTGATCTATAGTAATTAAAATCAAATAAAAAAATTTAATTTTCTTAGATATTAAAATAGATTTTGCTATCCACTAAAAAAAAAAAAAAAAACATTGGGAGGACTTACGTGTAGGTCATAATAGGTAAATTTATTATTCAATAGGTCTTATGATAATTGTGGGGACGTATTTTTAGAGTCGCACCACGTGACCGAGGTGCTATGTGGGTGAGCCATGATGCCGATGTTGTTGTGATATTGCCGAGATATGATGCGGTAGTGTCAGAATCCGAGATATTCAAATAAGGGACAAAAGTCCTAGATGATGTAGGACTACTTGTTTGGTTAAGGATGGACTCTAAAGAGAGTTGATCATAATCTAAATAGGAGGAGTCTTGATACTCGATATCCTTGTAAATGATAGAGTTCCATGAAGTAAGACTTTTAGAGAGAAGTTAGATACTGGTCATTATAAAAGTAAGGCACCCCCATGGGTCTAAGGCATGCTTTTGATTATGAATTGTATACTTGTTTGATATCTTTGAGAGATAAGTTGACTGACTTGATCGCTAGAGTGCCCCTAGGTGAATGAGCCACCGTGGTATTCTTGTCTTCTTGTTGGCAGGTGTTTGGTTTAATCTATTCTGCCGCGTGCTCTCCAGCTAAGTTCCTTGTTTAGTTGTGAGGTTGGAAATCAACACCCATAATTTGGCGCCGTCTATGGGAACTTGGTTAGAATAAATGGCTACCATTGTGCAAGATCAACGTGTTGGTAACAACGAGTTTAGTGAAGATGGAGAACACGTCGATATTGACGAAATGAAGATCCTTCTAGAAGGAATGAATGCAAAGATAAGGTACATGAGCGCTCCTGAGGAGATGAAGACGATCTTCAAGTATGGAATGATCGAGTTAGGTGAAGTAGGTCCCAGAAAAGAAGAACTCAACCTAAGTAAGCAAATCCCAGATTCTAGAAGACAAGATCTTGGCCTAGATGCGGAAGTTCGAGAAGTTAAGAGCTCAATCTAAGTAAGTAGATCCCAAATCTTAGAAGATAAGATCTCAGCCTAGATGAGTAGGCCCTAGAAGACAGGAGCTCAACCTAAGTAAGCAGATTCCAAATCCCATAAGATAAGATCTCGGTCTAAATGAATAGGTCCCAAAAGAGAAAAACTCAATCTATGTGAGTAGATCCCAGATCTCATAAGACAAGATCTCGGCCTAGATGAGTGGGTCTTATAAGAGAAGAGCTCAACCTAGGTAAGCAGATCCCAAATCCTAGAAGACAAGATCTCGGCCTAGATGAGTGGGTCTTATAAGAGAAGAGCTCAACCTAGGTAAGCAGATCCCAAATCCCAGAAGACAAGATCTCGGCCTAGATAAGTAGGTTTGAGAAAACAAAAGCTCAATCTAAGTGTGCAAATTCAAAAGGAAAAGGCCTCAGCCTAGGTTGGCAAATTCGATATGAAAGGAGTTCGACCTAGGTGAACAGTTTTGAAAAGATTAGAACTTACTGGAAGCAACAGAGTTAAGATAAAACAAAGCCTACCTGAGATTAGAAGATCTTGATAGGTAAAGGATTGTCAAGGCCTTGGAATGTGGCTTGAAGAAATTTGGAGCTCGGCACTAATGATGTCGATAACCTCGACCGAAGTTAAGAATAAATTAAAGTGAATGACCATTGAAATGAAATTGAAGGAATGACCATTGAGTAGGGAACGCCCCCTAACTTAGGCTTACCAAGAAGGTAGAGTTAAAACTAAGGGATGTTCCAATGAGGAACTATACATTTAACTTCTTGTCGGGAAGACAGAGCTAAACTAAGTTAAAGTGATGTTTCAATGAGAAACAAAACGAAACAGGCCATGATCTGGCTAGTTTGTACAAAAAGCCAAGATATGTAGTACTCTCAGTGCATTAAGGTTAAACCTTAAGTGTTCTGTTTAGACGAGCTAATCGCGATGACTCTGGTCAATGTCTAAGTCAGACTTAGATAAGATTCAGATGATGTGTTCCTAATGTGAACCTAAGTTGTATTTACATTCACATTAGGGGGCAAAGAGCAGAGATGAGTTAATAAAGACTGAATCAGTGATTTAAAAGTGATACTTTGTGAAATTTTCAAACAAATTTAGTGAGATGAAGGTATCCAAGATAACACTTATACCCGAGATGACATGATCTGAGATGATGGCTTTATCTGAGATGTTGACATGCTCCTTATATTAATCTCAGACGGAGTCTTTGCCTTCTTGATAGGCCTTAATGTCTGCTCCTTGCTGGTTAGTGCCTCTACTAGTTTCTTCTCAACTTCGACAATTTTCTTTTTGGCGCCTTAGCAATGGCCTCAGCTTTCTATGCCTCGAATTTGGCAGCAGTAACTTGGTCCTTTTGCTTCATGTGCTTTTCTTCCGAGATGTTAAGTTGCTGGAGGTATTCATTAGACTTCACAGTTTGCTTGGTCAGGACCCTTTTTATTTTTTCAGCCTTGTATGAACAGGCATGAGCATGTTGGATTGACTATAAGGAGATGGAGTTGATTGCACTGTTATGACATCAGGGATGTCAGCAAGAAGGTTTTCTATGACAAGTGGTTGGTGAGACATGTCGTCATTGGTTACAACGATGGTTACTCGTTAGTATGTAACAAATAGGGTGATTAGAAAATTGTCAAGGTCGTAGGCTGGAAGCTTAGGACCTCGATGTTTCCTGCTCTTGGTTCTGGTAGCAGTATTGTCACTATGTCGTCGTTTGCACTGCTGTTGAGATGGTGGGTTGATACATGGAGTAGTTGATGAAGTGCTTGGCGGTTAGTCTAGTTTAGCTAGTGGAGTTTGAATATTGGGTACGTATGGAGTATTCACAGCAGTACAAGCTTCAAGAAAAACGATGTTGATTTATAAAGGCCAAGAGAGAGAGTCTGGGAAGACAGAGAGAGACGAAATGGGAAAGTCAAATTTTTTTGTTAAAAATGGGAAGAAGTGACAGATTGTGATGATTCAAATTTGTTAGGAGATATGTGATGGCTGATGGGATGATGTGTGGCAATTATGGGACGTGTTGGGAACCAATGAAGAGGTGACACATCATGATATCGGTACAACTTTCAAATCTTGATGTTCTTGAGCCAGTGAGTTACGATCTCGGCTAGTAGTGCGATCTCGATTGAGATGTTAATCTTGGATGAAAGAACATGTTGGTTCTTGATTCTTGATGAATGGACACTTGATCCTTGTTTCTTGACGTCGACGAGTCATGACCTTAGTCGGAGGAGTATCTCTAGTATGTTATTTAGCCGACATGTTGGAAGATCAGAGGATGTAGGTTCCATCACCTTAGGTTACCGAGGTAATAGAACCTAGGGGATAGTTGTAGGGACGTACTTTTAGGGTCGCGCCATGTGACCGAGGTGCCACGTGGGCAAGCCATGATGCCGAGGTTGTTGTGATATTGCTGAGATATGGTGCGGTAGTGTCGGAATCTGAGATATTTGAATAGAGGACAAAAGTCCTAGATGATGTAAGACTACCTATTTGGGTAAGGATGGACTCTAAAGAAAGTTGATCCTAATCTAAATAAGAGGAGTCTTAGATAATTGATATCCTTGTAAAGGATAGAGTCCCATAAAGTAAGACTTAGAGGGGGAAGTTAGACATTGATCATTAAAAAAGTAAGGTACCCCCGTGTATCTAAGGTATGCTTTTGATTGTGAATTGTGTACTTGTGTTGATATCTATGAGAGATAAGTTGATTAACTTGATCGTTAGAGTGCCCCCAAGTGGATGAACCACCGTGGTATTCTTATCTTCTTGTTGGTAAGTGTTTGGTTTAATCTATTCTACTACGTGCTTTCCAGCTAAGTTCCTTGTTTGGTTGTGAGGTCAGAAATCAGCACCCACAATAATTAATGGCGTTTTTCATCAAACACTAGGTGTGAAAGAATAATCACTGAAACTGAACTGACCGACCGTACCGAGCTGAATCGTCGGTTTACGGTTTGTTTGTTTCTTTGTAATTCGGTCAGTCAGTATGATTTTTCAAAATTTTTGATTTTCAATTTTGGTGAATTTTGCACCGAATCGCACCGAAATAGACTTCCACCTTAACCGTCAACGTGTTTTAATCCTAGCAACCCACTCAATATAACATAATGACATAACTTTTGGCCTTCCAAGTTCCTACGGTGAAAAGTTGAAACACTTTTTGCTTTCTCTTTCACTGATTCTCTTTCTCTCTCTCTCTCTCTCTCTCTCACACACACACACACTCTTTGTAGGGATACAAACGAATCAAGCCGAGCCAAGGTTTGCTGAGCTAGTGCTTGGCTTATTTACTTATTGAGCTTGTTTATTAAGCTCGAGCTCGGCTTAGTTAGGCTCAGTTCGGCTCGGCTCGGCTCGGCTCGACTCGATATGATTTTTTTAATATTATTTAAATAAAATATTGTTTATATTATTTAATATATAATAATGTGTTTATACTGTATATTTATATATTATTTAATATATAATATATTCATTATATAATTTAAATAAAGATAAAGCCGAACTTATGCGAGCTCGAGTTCGACTTGTTTACTAAATGAGCCTAATATTTGAGTTCAAGCTCGAGTCGTTTACTAAATGAACCGAGCTAAGCCAAGCCGAGTTTATTCATGAACAGTTCAATCTTGCAGCCCTAACTCTTTGTCTTCCACTTCAAAGGACAAACAAGTTAGGGTTTTTTTAACTAAGGATGAGAAATCAATTAGGTTTTTGTTTTACTAGGGGTGAGAAATCACTCTCAGATTCATCACCACTAACATCCATTACTCAGTTGACATCTTGAAGCAAAGCCTTGGTACCAGGTAAATTTCACTCATAATTTTTTATTTTGAAAACCTTATTTTTTATTGTTTTACTTTTTAAACAAACTTTATTTTTTTATATTTATTTATTAAAAACAACCTGTTTTTTACACAAATCCCTAATTTATACTTTTCAAAAGGCTCTAGTGTAGATTGACTTTTGTGTCAAAGCAAACCCTACTTTTGACCCAGTTAATATGTATAATATTTATGATGTTTTCAAAAGGGTTTTAATGTTTGTGAATTACTTGATTTTGATGGTGTTTTGGACCCGTAAAAAGATAATAATGTTTGACATTATATTTGACACACTACTCTTAACATGCAAATGAAAAAAAAAAAAAAAGATTTAATTTTTGTTCGTTAAAATATATTTTTTCTTTTAGTTAAAATTTGTTCTTGTTATTATTATTATTATTTTATTACGATTTTTTTCTTTTAGCGGTGGTAATATATTTTTTCTATTAGTAGGAGGATTAGGATTTTTTTTTGTTAGTTATTATGTTTAGATAGATGATTTAATTCTTGTTAGTTAAAATTTGTTCTTCTTATTATTATTAAAAAAAAAATTTGACAATTTTTTTTCTTTCTATTAGTTAAAATTTGTTCTTGTTCTTGTTCTTGTTATTATTTTATTAGGTACTATTGCTTCTTCATTTTTTTTTTTGATAAATCAAATTTTTCTTGTTGTTATTATGTTTAGATTGATGATTTAATTTCCCCTACACAAGGGCCCAGTAAAATCACTACTCAACAACGTACAACACAAGAACTTGAGAATGAAAGCACAAAAAATCAATCTAATAGTGTCAAGGGTAAAAGAGAAAGATCATTGGTTTGGGATCATTTCACGAAATTGAAGTGTGAATCTAGTAAAAGACCTAGGGCCTCTTGTAACTATTGTGGTACAACTTATGCATGTGATCCAAAAATTAATGGGACAACATCAATCCAATCTCATATAGAATCAAAGTGTAAGAAGTATCCCCTAAGGCAAGATGAAAAGCAAACTACACTAGGTTGTAAACCAAAAAAATAAAACTGGTGATGGGGAAACAATTGGTAATCTTGTGGCTATAAGTTTTAGCGTTGATGCATGTAAAAAGGCCTTTGCAGAGATGATAATAATAAATGAATTGCCATTTAAATTTGTCAATATTTGTGAGTGAGAAGAAAGCTTTGAAGAATGCATTTAGAGGTCAACGAATATGTCTTACCACAAACACTTGGACATTCATGCAAACCTTGAATTATATGTGCCTCACTGCACATTTTATTGATTGTGATTGGAAACTTCATAAATTTTTTTTGATCTTTTGTATAGTTCCAAATCACAAAGGCAACACACTTGGTAAGGTGATTGACGATTGTTTGGTAGTATGGGGAATTGATAAGTTTCTTACAATCATGGTTGATAATGTAAGCTTAGATAATGGTCTCATAAACTTTTTGAAGCGAAAGACGAAGAGAAGAAAGAATACCATATTGTACCAATTGTGTAATTAATTAAAATAAATAGATTCATGATTAATCAAATTAAATTATAAAACATGCTGGAATTTACAATCATATTGCACAAAAATACACAATACAATAAAATGGTAAAGAAAGCAAATCGAAGCTTGTGTGATACTGCAGTCTCTTTAAAACAGATTAGTCGCCTCACTGTGGGTGCTGGAGGTACGTTAGCTTCTATCTTCCAAAATACGACGGTTTAGACTGGCTAACGCAGAAGCACTTTCTGTTAGTTTTGGTGAACCGACAATGACATCACTCTCTCACATAGGAAGAAAATTATAGAAGCAAATTGACTATGTATTTTGGAAGCAAAAATATTCTATGTTGACAACCAAAGAAGTTGGTCTCTATTTATACACCATGCAGGAGAGAGGAGGAGCCTCTAGCCATGAAGGCTAGCAACCAATGCAGCCCGTTACTCCTGCAAAATTGATGGGGATTCAATGTGTGAGTTACACACAATATACACATGCGTGCATATACATATCTGTAGCCACTTGACCAATATGGCCCAAAAAGATTAGGCTGGTGGACCACCAAACTAGCCCAACCTAAACCTAACTGTGTGACCCCTAACTTTTGTAAACCCTATTAGGTCCCTAAATTTTGAGTTATTATAATAAAGTCCTTAGTTCGTCGATTATTTGCAAATTAAACCTAGAACCGAAAATGCATCACGGACGAACCCAAACAAACCCTAATCGACCCTAGAAGCTTAGAAATCATTCTAACACTCTAATATTAATTATTTAACTCTCAAATTTTAGATTAATCACTCTAAACCTTAACTTCCAGTTTTCACAGTTTTCATTCGGTTATTCACCTTTAAATTCAAAGTAAGATAGTACAAACTGAATTATTTTTCCTAACACTAATTTATTAACTCTACACTTGAAATAGATATTTTAATTGAACCCAAGCCCTCATATTTTTCTTAAATCACATTTTGACCCCAAACTAGTACCATTACACACACACACACATATATATATATACACTTGTACCTTTCTTAAATAAATAATTTTTTACACAAAATATCTTCATATATATGTATATATATATATATATATAATCAAAAAAATTCCCCCAAAATTCCTTGCACATGGCCAGCCACCCTAAGGAAAGAAAAATTGTACACTTTTTCAAACAAAATCTATGAATTCATGGAAAAAGTATTCAAGGACCCTCAAATCATGGAACCATGCCTCCACCCTAAGTTCAATCCTAACCAAATCCTAAATAGATTATGATTAATTGTATAATTATAGCCTATAATCATCCACTATTCCATTAGATTCCAAGTAAATCCAAAATATCCATTCCATTTCCAACCAATGGGCAAAATAGAACTTTTGCACCAATTTTCCTACAAAAGAAATCTCTCCCTTGGAATTTTGCACACAAGAACTCTTATACAAACACTTCATTCAGCTGAGAGGGAGAGAGGGCAAGGGAGTGAGCTTTAGTGGTAGAAGAAAGAAGAAAATAGAAGAAATTGTGCAAATACTTCACTAGGCAATCAAGTAAGCCATATCACCATCTCTCATTCTATTTCCTTTTCCAAATACATATTATTAGAGAATTAAAATCATATTTTCAGATATGTTTTAATGGTGTTCTTGTGTTCAAAGTTGATGAATTGGCCTTTGACTCTTCTTCTACTCATAATTCCTCTTAATAGATGCCAAACTACATTTTTCTTTCCATATCTCACATTATTTCCAAAGGCATACCATCTCTCTAAAAATATGAGTTATTGATACATTATTTAGTGTGTTTTTATCACAAAAGAAGTGAAAATTTTCCCTTAGTTGGCCTCTTTTCTCACCAACCTTCTTATTTTGAGTATTGTGCATGAAAAACCTATTTTACAGCTAACTTTCAAAAATTCAAGAAAAATTTAGAAAACTCTCCTAGACTTTGATTTTATATAAAAATCTTCCTTAAAGAGTTATCTTTCAAGGAAAATTGGTTTCATTGAAAAAGAGTGAGCGGTTTATAAGAAAATCCGATTTTCGTAATGATCAACGGATCTGGACAACGCTAGAGTATTTCTTAAATAACTAAAAATATAGATAAGCTATTCCATTTCCAAAACATGTTATGAAAACTAGATAAAATTCCCTACGAACCATAGGGAGGTCGGGCTCGGAAAAAATCTGAAATGGTCCTTTTAATTTCAATCTGTAAGTGGTTCTAAATTTGAAAATTTTGTTTCGCCTTAGTGATATAGCAGATGAGTGTTGTAAATTTTATCAAAGTAAGATTAGAGTTATTTTTGGAAATCCATGGAGTAATTTCAGATTTATGGTGACAGAGTTAATTGATTTGAGATAATTCGGGCGGTATACAATATACTTCATTTAAATCTCTTTGCAAACAAAATTATTTTAATCACCTTCAATTTGCACTCCTCTTGATGATTCTGATAATGTGGAACTATTCGTTGTTGATTCGCTTGATTACTCTAGTCATTTGATGAACTTTGTGTAGTTATTCTGTGTTGGAAATGCTGATTTGTCTAGCTAAATAATGTGGAAATGCTCCGTACATAGATCGAGTAGACTTTGCCAATATACTCTATACCAATAGCCCAGATAAGTGGTTGTGCTTGGGTGAGAGGGGTGAGGCAGGTCACTGGTCATGTACTGAGTAGGATCGGGTATTTGGTCCTGGATAAATTGTCATATGTCGAGTTGACTTATTTGTGCAATTTGGTAAATTGCTTGGTATCTCGAATTGAATCGTTTGTGTAATTATTGGATCCCTGTGAATTTATTCTTTGTCCGAACTTTTTTATTCCTATCGTATTGTATACTTTTCAAATTAATTTATTTTTCAGATGTGGAGAAAATTCAGTGGAGATTGGATTTGAAGTTATTGAGTTAGAGATTCTTGGGCTCACCACTATATATTGCTTTTAGAGATTTGTATAAGTTATATTTTGGAGATAATTTTGTATTTTTGAGGTTATTAATTAGTTAGAGGTAGATTTGAGACTGAGTTGATTTATTAACGGCCCAAAAGTTGGGCGTTACACTAACCCATTCCTTCAAGCCTCAAGTCTCAGCCCAAGATCCAAGACCCATGGACTAGGACTCGAACCCGGACCCGGACCCGGACCCGAACCCGGCAGGCTGGTAGCGCGCGCGCACGGGTGGCAATTTTTGCATAACTAACTTAGACCATAGTTTTGGCCCAAGTCCATCCTTCAAGCATCTATAACTCCATTCTTTCGAAAGATTTGGATGCCCCAAAGGACTCATGCCCTTATCAAAATCTTGAAGTTTAAATACCTATCAAATCTTTCCTCTACAATTAATGTGGGATTGGTAATTATACACAATTCTCAATACCTCATTTATGAGGCCAACTTTATGAGACAATTTCTCATTCAATTTTTAATGGTTTTTAGTCATTCTTTTTGTGATGTAAAGACCTTGCTACAAAGAATTTAAACCCATTTAATCCTACCTCAACCAATGGTTGGGACCTACTTCAATTTCTCAGTATAGTCACTATAAAATAATTTTTTCCAACATACCATATTAGAGCATGACTTTTTACATGTGACGTGTTGTGGTCACATATTGAATCTAATAGCTTGGGTGGGATTAAAAGAAAATGATAATTCCATTTGTCACGCCCTAGATTTTATTACTCGGATACATTACCAAATCTCTTATAAACATTCACGATGCCAACTTTATGAGACAATTTCTCATTTAATTCTTAATGGTTTTTTATCATTCTTTTTGTGGTGTAAAGACCTTGTTACAAATAGTCTAAACTCATTTAATCCTGCTTCAACCAATGGTTGGGACCTACTTTAATTTCTCATTAAAGTCACCATAAAACAATTTTTTCCAACATACCATATTAGAGCATGACTTTTTACAAGTGAGGTGTTGTGCTCACATATTGAATCTAATTGCTTGGGAGGGATTGAAAGAAAATGACGATTCCATTTGTCATGCCCTAGATTTTATTACTTGGATACATTACCAAATTTCTTATAAACATCCATTTCCAAATTAAGATTATAAGAATCAGACCAGTTAGATAGAATAAATAAGGTTCTCTCTAGCATAATTACAATGATTTAAATGTTCTACACAAATGTTCACAATACATGCTTCAAGGCTTACATAAAAGGTTACACAATAATCATATACAATAGAAAGATAACATCCTTATTACAACATTCTAACACTTCATTTACAATTCACACACTAAGAAGTCTTAATGAACTAGGATTTCATGATCTTCAAATTATTGCACCAACTTCGTTCCTATAAAAAGGTTAAACAACATGGGATGAACACTAGGTCCAGTAGGGATCTACAATGATTCCCGACAATAAGATCAATATATATATGCGATCATGAATGCTATCAGGTGATACATACATAATTAATGTGTCCTTTGTATGGAAAAATAGATTACATAAATAGATAAGCTTTTCATAAAATTCCACTTGCCATTTCATAGAAACCTCCTTTGTTAACTATTTATCTCACAAAAATTCAGTCCAGTAATTCCCTTAAAACTCGTCTCCTTAGATAAAGGTTTTAAGCCTACTTATCAATTACTACTTCTAGTTCTTCTTTTACACTTATTAATACCCAAAACACCGAACACTTGGACGCCATAACACATATAACTATTTGATTCATTTTCCATCTTGTCTCATTTATACATTTCACTTTCTAAATACGACTCTTTATCTCAACATAATCGACATAACACTAGACTCATGCATAAGTCATCACATTCCAAATAATTGGGTTATAAGAATTAACTTACTAACAACGTATTCCACCTTACGCACTTCAACTTTTACAGCTAACAATTTTCACAATCACATAACGGAAGTATCACGAGATTTTTAACAAATATCCACATGCCAATAACTGCCTTCACTAAGTCATACCAACATAGTTTGTAGGGCACCACCTCGGAAGGAATGTTGGAACCTTTGTCAAGCGCTACGCTTTACTAGTGGCTAGCCGGAAGGAACGGACCTCCAAATAGCCCAACAATTCACATGCTTTACCGGGCGCTTCTCCGAAAGAAATGCGGAACCTCTTTCAAGTGCCACGCTTTACTGGTCACAAGCTGGGAGGAAACTGACCCTCTTTCCAAACTATATTCCACAATTCATCATTTCAATTCAAAAACTAAATCATGCTCACAACACATAACAATTAAAGTCAAATCTATCTTTATGCAAGAACAAAATTTGTTCTCCACAATATTTCCATTTAATTCCATACACATTACATAGTTTATTACATCAATTCTCATTACCCATTTACTATACATGAATCGATTGCTCAATGATCATTCTCACTACATTTAATAATCAATGTTTAGACCCAATTCAACCAAATCTCAACTCAATTTCAAGAATTTAAGGTTAATTCAAGAAAACCCCTTGTTTAATTAAATATTTAAAACTAGGGTTTGAGCAAAATTTGGGGCTTTTCATTTTAAAAGGTGTAATCATATTTCAATAGTTCAAAACTTCCATAATCAACTTATGATCATAGGTGATCTCTTTTGAGTTAGAAACCCTAATATTTCTCTACATGCATTTCAAGAAAATATCTTTCAACTTAAGGTCTATGTAATAAAAATATACCACCCATTTATCTATACAAAAATATTGAAGAGAATTAAATAAATCCCTACCTCTAGCAAGGAGGGGAAGAAATCTGGAAGACCAACTTCAACGAAAACACGATCTACTCAGATTAATAGGAAGCCCTCATCGTGCTTATCATTTTTGTACAAGGAACTAGGGTGAGATTCTCACTCTAAGGAGATGAAATCTAGGGTTTAATGAGCTTGGAGCTCAACAATGGTTGAAAGAGAGGGAGATGAGAGAGAAAATTCTGGAAAGAATAATGAAAAATGGCTAAAAAATGATTTTTAAAGTGATGATCCCAAATAGACCACTTGAGCAGTGAACACAATCTCTTGTAAGTTTTGCAAGTCCATAGTGAAAATATTGGGAGCCTTGCATCTTCGCTCGAGCGACCACTTGACTGCTTGAGCGATCACCCTAGACACAGCTAGTCACACAGCACAGTTCCTAAGGCACTCTTCAGCACATCAACCTTATTTCCATATGTATCCATTTAAGTAAATACTTTCATTTAGTCTCTTACATTTATATTTCATTTACTTAAATTTACAATGTAAATAAGGAAATACCCCCCATTTGGATTCAAAGAAAAATATAAAAAAAATTAAATCCAATTAAATCAAAAAGTGACTCTTTCAGTTTTAGTACAAAATAAATTTTCCGACTAGATTTCTAAGTTTGACGTTGAAGTAAAGTGATTAATATATTCGTAGAAAAATTTCATAAAATCAAATTAGACTATTTAATGTATAAGGGACAATTATCGTCAAATATTATTTTCAAAATCGTAAGCTTTGAAAGATTCAATTTTTTACACTTAGTAAATTTTCAGACTAAGTCTAATTTTTGACAGAAAACTTGGATCTCAACCCAAACTGTTACACCATAAAAAGGATTCGGCTTGTTATACAATTTGTGAGATCTTCTCCATCTAGAATGGCCAAGTTCAAATTATGTGTTGAAAAAGAAGGCATTCAGTTTAATGATAAATCTTGTTTGAATGTGGCTACCAGATGGAACTCTACATATTTCATGTCTGACAAACACTATTAAAAAAGTCACTAATTATTAATTTTCAGTGAAAGTTTGAAAATTGTCACAAAAAAATGTTACTAATTATAAGTTTTAATGACAGTTTAAAAAAATCATCACAAAAAAGTCACTAATTTTTAACTTTCAGCAACAGTTTGAAAAATTGCCAAAAAAAAGTTACTAATCGTAAGTTTTAGTGACAATTTATAAAATCGTGACAAAAAAGTCATTAATTGTCAATTTTTAATGACACGCAAAAAAATCGTTACAAAAATTTATTTTTACCAAAAATTTTATTAGGACTTATTTTTAATAGGATTTGATGAGAATTAAGTCTAACTATTAAGACTTATTGGTAGCTTATTCAAAAAATTGTTGTTGCTCACTTAATATTGAAAATAATTTACGTAACACACAATATGACTCGCTATTAGGGGTGTTCAAAAAATGGTGGAATTGGTAAACAGATTCAATTTGGTACAAATCGTTGGTTTGATCGGGTTTTTATTACATTCAGTTTTGGTTCTGGTTTCGAAAATGATGGAACCATTCAAATCGGTCTAGTTCCCGGTTCTAAGGCTTTGGTTACGGTTCCGAACTGAATTGGTTCATAACGTATTTGTTTATCACATTTTTTATATTTTTATATTAAAAAATAAAAATATAGAAGTTGCTCATAAGATTTGAACACTAGTATTAATTATAAAATGGAAAAAACTTTAACTAATTTAATAAAACTAATTATTTTTAGTTTGTTTATTAACATAAAATATATATCATATCCATTATATGAAATATATAGAACATAGAATCGAACCAAACCGGTTTCTATGGTTCGGTTCTAGGTCGATTTCCTAGACTTAACGATTCGATTACAGCTCTAATTTTTCTAGAACCGTAAGAACTAGTTCGGTTCTTGGTTTACTTTAAAACCGGACCAAACAAATCCGCGAACACCCTACTCATTAGTACTGAGCTCATCACAAAATATGAACCATCTATTTACCACTATAAATAAGGGTAAGAATTTTCGAATGATTTGAACCACATACGAAATTAGCAAGTTAGAATTTATCATTTTTTGACACAAACACAAATATGACACGCCCTAATAACAGAATTATTAAATAGGCCAAACTTGCATAACATGAAATTGATTCAGATAACCTGTTTAATGAACATTACTTACATAATTTCATATTCTTTTCACCAAAGGGTGCTATGACATTTTGACTCTCTTATTTAACTCTATTTATCTAAATAAAAAATTATGTAAAATAAGATTTAAAGGCTAAAATAATTTTTATTTTTTTATTTTTTTATTTATGACAATATATTATTTGTCTACTATTTTAAAGTCAATCTAATAAAAAAAATATAACAATTTGATATAGTTTTTGTAGAAAAATAAAAATAGTAATATGGCATATCGTTTCCCTCATCTATTTTCTATTTAACTGGCAATGTCTCACTGATAAAAAGAGAATAATGTGAGGAATGATAATGGACGGGTAGTGTTCGGAAAGTTGGCTAAAAAACGATAAAACAGAAAAAAAATGTTAAAAAAAATAAAAATAAAAATAAAAAGTAAAGTGAGGGTATTTTAGTTATATTAACAAAAGAAAGTATGTTGTAAGAGACCGTCATAATTTTTCTCAACTGATGTATGATTGAAGGTTTAATTTCAATAATTTGAATCATCCAATTTTTAGGTTATGTCGAGTAAAATATACTTGTAAAAATTAAATTAATCGAATATCAATAATTTTTTCATCGAATTACATTTATATATCATTTTATATTTTAAATTACATTTATCATTTTTTTTTTTTGATACAAATGGAATTCAATGAAAAGTTATCTATATCTGATTAATTTAATTTTTTATAATTATTTTTTACTCAATATATCTTAAAAATTGAATGACTAAAATTATTAAAATAATCACTGTACGGGGAGCAAATATTCCGGCAAGCCCGTACTCCTTTCTTCCGAGCTCCGTCTCTGTCCGATCATCTGTGAGCCAATAAGGGTGAGCTACCCGGCGGTGTGTGGCCGGAAAAACCCTCCGACAATCAAGTTAGCACACACCTTAGGATAAAGAGAGAGAGAGGAGAGTTTAAGTGTAAGAATTTCTTTACCAAAATGTTCGTGTCCCTGCGTACGGGGGGCGTCGACATGCATATATACCCTCTGCGCCCCATATCTACTCCCAGTCATCTCCTGACACGTGGCTCCGCTATCCCATCTATCAGCATAACTCTTGCTGAACATCACCTAATCTCAATTGCCTGCCTTCACAGTTGGAGCTCGGCAGCCGAGCAGCTCTATCCACTGCCGTGCCGTGCTTCATACCCAAGCACTTCACTGGCTAAGCCCAAGGAGGACCGGGCTAGGCTGCATCTCGGCAAAGCCTAGCCCGAGGCACCTCTTGTGGTCGGCCTTACTGCCGATCAAATGATTACCTCGGCTAACCACGCCTTTCCGGGCGCCGGTCATTCAGCTTGACTGGCTCCGCCTTTGCCTAATCAAGGAGCTCGGTCCAACCGAGCACTTCCTGCCGAGCAGCTTCTTTATGGTCTGGTCGGCACATGCTTGGCCCAATTTCTACCCGGCCCAATTCCTGACAGCCCGTCAGCGGGCGGATCGCCGGTCATCTCGGCCCCATGCACCATTAGACTCTCAACCTGCTCGGCCGTTACTTCGGCCCAATTCCAGACCATAAATCTCCCTCTCAATTGCCTCTTAATTCCGTCCGCGCGAGCGTGATTGGGATTACCTATACTTCGACTGGGGTAACATTTCTTCGGTCTTCAAAATGCCAAAGGGCGATCGGGCTAGTTAATCATTACTGTCTGCAAACTTGCCCGGTTGTCCTCCTCGGCTGACATCCTCTTCTTTGAAAGTATCTCGGCTGGCTCTTCGACTCTCCAACCTGTCTCTTCAGTTCTGACGTTGCTATAAATGGGGACACATGGTGGGCTGCCATTGGTCCTCGAGCAGCCAACCCGCCGTTTTTACCAGAATTTGAATTTGGGCGGCCTCACTTGCCTACATATACCAGACCCCTCTTGTTCAATTTCTTCCTACTGCTTCTCTTCTATCTGACGCTTCGGAGCTCAAGCAACTTCCTCCCAGCCTCGACTGCCATTCTTCGTGCTTGAAGGAACAGTTCCTGCCCTTCACAGGAAAGACCTTCAATCCCTCTTTAGTTACTATCTTCTTTAGTATTACACACATTAGGGCACTAAAACGTAGCTCTTAGGGCATAGGCCATAGAAACCGTCCCAAACCTCCCACTGTTCTTGGTGTTCTTTATTTTCCTGAAGAACACTGTGGAACTAGGGCGGATCGGGCTCCTGGTCTTCATTTGATCCAAAAAACCAATCTAACCGAGCAAATAACATGTTTGCCTATATCCCAGCAAAAACCGAGATAACAAAAGGACTTGGCCGCTCAACCGGGCTAACATCTGGTCTGCTTGGGCGACCGAGCTCCTTAGTTAGAATACACAACCGAGGTGGTTTGACACTCTTAATGACCGAGCTAAAGTCCAGCTCCTTTTGTGCGACCGCGCTCACACTTACACTTGCCATCCTTTTCCTGCAGAGTCCAAGGGGACCACTGTCATTCCTGAGGCTCTCAGGACCGAGCAGCAACCAATTACCACAGTGCCAAACCTCTCAGGCGGGCTATACTAAGCCGGCCACAAATGGGGAAATTCCGCTTCCTAGTGGATACTCCGGCCACGCTGGCTGCGTTCAGGGAGGAGTACGGCGTCCCAGCCGATGTCCACTTGGAACTCGCAGAAGAAGAGACCACGCCTTGGGGTAGGACAGAACAATGCCCCTTCATCGTGCTGTCGATCGTCGAAGGAGGACTCCGCTTCCCTCTGAACCCACTCATCACCGAGTTCCTACGCCGAACCGGGCTAGCACCCACCCAAGTGTCCACCAACACTTACCGGATAATAAACGGCGTGCATGAGCTAAACAACCGGTTAGGCATAAGCCTAGGTTTAGCCAAGATCCTGCGCCAATACACCCTAGGCCACACCGGTGACGGTCTCGCCTATTATCTCAAGATTAGACCGGGCAGAGAGAAAATCGTGACCGGCACACCAGACAAAGATCTTCACGATGATGATTTCTTCTGGGTGTCTGGCAATTACGAGACAGCCGAGGTACCGGGCTAGATGATAAGCAAAAACTTTGGCAGCACATGTAAGCCGGGCAAACTATCTCGGTTAATACACTTTGTTCGTGTTTTTGTACTTTAATAATTTTCTTTCTTGTTTCTTTTGCAGTAATCCAAGCCTTGCAAGCCAACTACCATTTTCCCAACGTAGAGGCAATCAGGACCGCGCTCCGCTATCGCGACCGAGATTGCAACCAATTGCTCGGCTACAGTCCCACATACAGATACTCCACTCCCCGCCGGAGTAAAGTTACAGACTTCCTACGCGCTCCAACACCTCCACCAGATCCAACTCTGCCAGACGTTCCCCTCATTCGCCTGACAGAGGAACAAGAAATGGCCAAGCGCAGCAGAATCAAGAACCTGCTCACCGCCACATCCGCCGAGATGCCGAGCGTTGTCACTCGCTCACCAGCCGCCGGTCAATCCAGTGGCGCTGTGGTCGCCCTTGCCTCTCAAGCGACCGGGCAATCCAGCTGAGAACCTGCTGCACGACGTGCCGGTAAAAAAGCTCGGGCAGACCCATCCGTCGAGCTAGTCGCCGAGCTGACTACCGAGCATCCATCTGACGCCCCCGTCCCAGTGCCGGCCTGGCATCCACAGTTAAAGCACCGGGGTCAAGACATCCCGGCCACGGCTTCGATCAAGGGCGACAAAGAGCATTTGCTCGCCTTCGATTTTTCCAAAGCTCTTCTACTACCGAGCGACGTGGTCGGCAGCGACCACGTCCCTGACACTCGGTTGGTTAAATCATCAGTGAAGTCTATGGCTAGGGTAAGTCAATGTTCCTCTGAAAATTTCACAAGTGTTTGCCCGGTTCCCTTTCTAATCAACTTTGCTTCTTGCAGGCCATTCAGAAACAACATCTCGTATTGGAGCGCATCCATAGGCTTCGGCAAAAGGCCAATGACACAACCAGCCAAATGGAGAGCCTCTAAGCCGAGCTCGGCCAGGCAAAGTCTTCGCTTGAGATTGCAAACGCCGATAACAACAGACTGCTCGATCAGCTGGATGCGGCCGAGAAAAAACGGGATGAGCTCCAGACCGAGGTAGACGCGCTCAAAAAGTCGAAGAAGAAAGCTTGCCGGGCTGCTAACAACGTCGGCTTTAACGAAGTCGAGCAGAGCTACAAGAAGCAAGTCTTTGCAACACAAGACATCTACTTCAAGGCTGGCTGGAAGTCCGCCTGTGAGCATCTCGGCCAGGGCTCTAACACCGACATATTTGCCAATCCTCCTCCTGCTTCGTTACCGGTCTACCTCGTGCCTTACGCGAATGACGTCTTCAGCGCTTTGCAAGCTGAGGCCGAGGAAGGGCTCGAAGAAGGAGATGGTGAGACAGATTCAGAGGCAGAAGATGCCGAGGTGCAGGAGCAGCCCGGCCATGACGAGCCCGGTGCACTAGACAAAAGTCCAACCATTAACCTTGAAGGCGCCGAGGACGAGTTTACCAATCTCTCCCCCTTAGTTTAGTTTTCTTCTATGTTTGTATTTTTGCTTTCGCGCTTTTGATGTAACCGGGCTCTGTCCCCGCCTTTTGTATTTACTTTCTTATCAATAAAAAAACTCAAATTTCGCTAAGTGTTTGCACGGTTGTTATCAATTCCATCTTCAGAAAATCATCTCGGTTGGGAATCTGCAGTTGGACAAAACACCAACTCTTCCAACCGGAATAAATCATCTTGGTTGGGAACCCAAAGTTGGACAAAACACCAACTCTTCCAACCGGAGTAGACTATCTCGGTTAGGAATCCGAAGTTGGACAAAACACCAACGCTTCCAACCGGAGTAAACCATCTCGGTTGGGAACCCAAAGTTGGACAAAACACCAACTCTTCCAACCGGAGTAGACCATCTCGGTTGGGAGCCCAAAGTTGGACAAAACACCAACTCTTCCAACCGGAGTAGACTATCTCGGTTGGGAACCCAAAGTTGGACAAAACACCAACTCTTTCATCCGGAGTAGACTATCTCGGTTAGGAATCCGAAGTTGGACAAAACACCAACGCTTCCAACCGGAGTAAACCATCTCGGTTGGGAACCCAAAGTTGGACAAAACACCAACTCTTCCAACCGGAGTAGACTATCTCGGTTGGGAGCCAAAAGTTGGACAAAACACCAACTCTTCCAACCGGAGTAGACCATCTCGGTTTTTTACATTAAAACAGTAGTCCAAGTGCTAAAGCAAAATTACTTCTTATAAATTGACAAAAAGATTTACATTGTGAAGTGCAAGCCAAAAAATTTCTTTGCACAAGAAAAGAAAGCTAACACTTAAAAGTAATGCAGTTTCAGGTTGGCCGCATTCCATGGCCGGGGTATTGCTCTTCCCTCTAGATCCTCCAAGTGGTAAGCCCCCTTGCCCGCCAGACCGGTGATCTTGTAGGGTCCTTCCCAATTTGCCCCTAGTTTGCCTTCACCTGGCACTAGGTTGTTGCCCATAACTTTCCTCAAAACCCAATCACCTACTTTGAACGGTCTGGGGTGCACCGTCTTGTTGTATTTCTTTGAGAGCTCTTGTTGGTAGGTGGCCACATGGATGAGGGCCTTCTCCCGACGCTCTTCTGCTAGGTCTAGCTCCAAGGCTATAGCCTCGGCGTTGAGTTCGGGCTCAAAACTCTCGCTTCGTAGGGTGGGCATGCCAACTTCCAAAGGTATGACCGCCTCCATGCCATAAGCCAAAGCAAATGGAGTCTCCCCGGTAGATCACCGCAGGGTTGTTCGGTACGCCCAAAGGACGCTGGGTAATTCCTCAGCCCACTTTCCCTTTGCCTTCTCTAGCTGTTTCTTCAGCCCATCTAGGATAGTCTTGTTCGATGCCTCGGCTTGACCATTGGACTGCGGGTAAGCCGGAATGAAGTTGTAGAATTCAATCTTCAAATCTTCACAAAATCCTCGGAACAGGCGATCGTCAAACTGGGTGCCGTTGTCAGAGATCAAGATCTTTGGGACGCCAAACCGCGTGACCACGTTCTGCCAGACAAATCGCTTTACGTCTTTTTCTTTGATGGTTGCCAAGGGCTCAGCTTCAACCTATTTCGTGAAGTAATCTGTGGCCGCAATAAAGAATTTCCGGTTGCCCGGTGCTGTTGGCAGTGGCCCCACTATATCTAGCCCCCACATGGCGAAGGGCCAAGGACTGGTGAGGGGAAGAAGTTCCCTAGCAGGCTGATGGATCTGATAGGCGAATTTCTGGCATTTTTTGCACTTGCGGACGTATTTTTGTGCGTCGGCCTGCATGCACAGCCACCAGTATCCCTGCGAAATAGCTCGGTAGGCCAAGGACCTGCCCCCTATGTGGCTGCCACAAATGCCTTCGTGAATTTCGTACAAGAAGGCCTCCACACTATTCGGGTGCACGCACTTTAGATAAGGACCAGTGAAGGACTTTTTATACAGCGCACCGGATGGAGAGAGCCAAAACCGCTCTGACTTCACCCGGATTTTGTGGGCCTCTTTATTGTCAGTTGGTAGAGTTCGGTCTCTGAGGAATAAGATCAAGGGGTCCATCCAGGAAGGACCTAGCGCGGCGCAGAGTACATCCGTCTGCCCGGCGTCTTCAATGCTTGGCCGCGGAAGAAAGTCAATTAACAGGGGGTTTTGAGACATACTGTCTACCATGGAAGCGAGGCCGGCCAGCTCATCAGCTCGGCTGTTTTCTTCACGGTCAATCTGTTGAACTCTGATTGCCTCAAATTGCTTGATATGCTTCCTGACCAGAGCTTGGTACTTCGCCATCCTGTCGTCCTTTGCTTCGTAAATCCCAGAGACTTGGTTAACCACAAGCTGGGAATCACTGTACACCAGGAGCTCGGCAGCCTTCATTTGAATTGCGCTTTTGAGCCCGGTGAGAAGGGCCTCGTACTCGGCCTCGTTGTTAGATGCTGGGAAGCCAAGCGTGATAGAATGTTCAATGGTTAGGCCATCCGGGGAGATAAGAACGATACCAAGGCCGGCACCGTGATGGTTGGACGCTCCATCAACAAAATGCTTCCACATCTCCCCCACAAAAAGCTTCCAGCAGTTTGATGGGTCCTGAGAGTGGCGAAGGGCAATGGGATCACAACTGCTCGGCTGTGCGGTTTCAAGTTCTGTGTTGACCGGTTCCAATTCAGTCCCCATTGGTGATTCGGCACCGGACTCAACAAGTTGATCTGTAATGCTCAAGTCCGTAGGTGAATCATCAGGTTGTGGGGTTAAGCCGGCCGCAGGTTCTGAGCGGTGTGGTTCAATTTCTTCCCCCCTTGGTGATGCGGGACCGGACAGAGCGGATGTTTCGGTGATATTTAACTCCGTTATCGCATCACCGGGTGGTAAAACCGTGCAAAATGAGGGTGCTTTAATGGTGCGCGCAAACTCCGCGTTGCTACCTCCTCCAACTGGTTGTACCTCGGATGGCCTTGCGTGCATCTCATCATCTGCCATGGTAATATCGACCGGGCATACCGGATGAGTGCCCGGTGAGAATTCAGCGACGAAGTCGGCCAAAGTCTGAGCTTTAATAGCAATGCGCGGTTGGAACTTTACATCAAACTGTCCCAACTCGACCGCCCACTTAAGAATCCGACCGGAGAAGTCTGCCCGTTCGAATAAGGCTTTGAGGGGGAACTCGGTCAAGACGATGACGGTATGGGCGTGAAAATAATGCGCCAACTTCCTTGAAGCCATCATCAATGCCAACGCAAGCTTTTCCAGTGGCAAATATCTCATCTCAGCCTGCAGCAAGGTCTTGCTGACATAAAAAATTGAGAAGTGCTTGATTCTTTCAGCGCGGACTAGCACCGCACTGACCGCGTGCTAGGAGACGGCAAGGTAAAGGTAAAGTTCCTCTCTCGGCTTTGGTGTAACCAACAGCGGC
The DNA here is from genome assembly GCF_055761805.1 of Camellia sinensis. Taxonomy (NCBI): domain Eukaryota; kingdom Viridiplantae; phylum Streptophyta; class Magnoliopsida; order Ericales; family Theaceae; genus Camellia; species Camellia sinensis. The sequence goes on along the minus strand of NC_138965.1, from coordinate 117,659,192 downwards.
GGAGTAGACAGATATTCCTTGAGCTCGGCCAAAGCTCGGTTACACTCTGCGTCCCACGAGAACTTTAACTTCAATGCTTGAAAGAAAGGGCGGCAGCGATCTGATGACCGGCTTATAAACCGATTAAGCGCGGCGGCCATCCCGGCCAGATGCTGCACGTCCTTAGCCGAGCTGGGCTGTTTCAATTCTTGCACGGCTCTGATCTGAGTATGGTCTGCTTCGATGCCTCGGTTCGTGACTAAGAATCCCAAAAATTTTCCGGATCCCACGCCAAAGGCACACTTTGACGCATTCAAGCGCAGCTTGTGCTTCTTTAGAATGGCAAACATCGCGGCTAAGTCGGACAAATGGTTTGCTTCATGTCGGCTCTTTACCACCATATCATCGATGTAGGCCTCCATTGTCCGGCCAAGCAAAGGAGCAAACATTTTGATCACCATCCTCTGAAAGGTTGCCCCGGCGTTCTTCAAACCAAAAGGCATGATTCGGTAGCAGAAGAGTCCCCTTGGAGTCGTGAAAGAGGTGATCTCTCGGTCAGGCCCGTGCATGGCAATCTGATGGTAGCCGCGGTAGGCATCCAAGAAACTGAGCCTATTATGTCTAGCTGTCAAGTCCACTAGTTGGTCAATGCGCGGCAAAAGGAAGCTATCTTTGGGACAAGCTCGGTTGACTGTCTTATAGTCGACACAAACTCGCCACTTTCCATTCTTCTTGGGCACCACTACTGTGTTGTAAATCCACCGAGGGTAGTGCACTTCCTGAATTGCTCGTGCCTCAAGCAGGTTCTTAACCTCCTCTGCAACTACCTCAGCGTGATGCACTGCCGATCTCCTTGTTCGCTGGATGACTGGCTTTGCTCCAAGGAAGACGTTGAGGTGATGGCAGATAAAACTTGGATCGAGGCCAGGCATGTCGTAGGGCGACCACGCGAAGACTTCGCTGTTGGCCATCAAAAACTCAACCATCTCGGTCCTCTCTATGGCCGTGAGACTTGAGCCGAGCAAGAAGAACTTGTCCGGCTGTTCTGTATCAATTCGCACCTCGACCAATTCCTCAACAGCCTTGTCTTCGGCCTTGGTGCCCACATCATTCAAGACACCCTGGTCCTTCGGTCCCTCAATCATTTGAACGAATCCTTTGGCAGCTCGGCTTCTGTTGACCGCCACGAAGCACTGCTTGGATATGACCTGATCGCCCCAAATCTCCTTGATTGCCCCCATAGCCGAGGGGAATCTCATCACCTGGTGGTAGGTCGATGCTACAGCTTGCATGGCGTGTAGCCATCCCCTTCCAAGGATAAGGTTGTACGTCGAAGGCACTTGTAGCACCCAAAACTCAACTTGTTTGACCACGGATCCCGTTTTGACCGGCAGGATAATCTTTCCCAAAGGCCACTCCGGTTGTGAGTTGAATCCAACCAGTGGCGAAGTTATCGGAGCCATGTCTGTCTCCCGGAGTTTAAGCTGCTTGAACGCATCATAGTACATGATCTCGACCGAGCTTCCCTGATCGATCAAGATCCGTTTAACATCAAAGTCCTTGACGCGTAGTGTTACTACCAGGGCATCATTGTGCGGCGTCTGGATACGCTCTAGATCCCTTGAGGTGAAACTAATCACGTCTTTTTCTTCAGTCTTTCCCTTTTTGATGGCAGGCTGTACCGACAAAACTTCCCTCATATGTTCTGCCTTTTTTATCATGCCCCGGAGTTCACAAACACGCTCCGGTTCTATGATGCCGTGGATGGCATTAATAACTCCCTGTGGCGGCGCATCTCGGTCATCCTGTCCCCTGGGATCAACCGGAGCCTGATTCGGCTTCACACCGCCATCAATGTAAAGGTCTAGATGCCCGGCCGTGACTAGCTCTTCTAAGTGTTGCCTCAAAGGCAAACAATCCTCAGTCCGGTGGACTCTCTCCCGGTGGAATGTGCAACGATACCGCGGATTGTAGCCCTTCTGTCCATCGCCCAACTTAGCAGGAAACCGGACATACTCCTCGTCTCGTATTTCACTAAGTATGCGATAAATTGGAATCTTGAAGACCGTGGTGATGCCAGTCCTCACCTTCAATCTTCTGTTAGCATCCGCCACATCATCTCGGGCGTAGTCATCCCGGTCGTTCCGACGTCCTCTACCCCGATTTTTGCTATTCGAGCCACGGTCTGATTCCTCTGCTCGTTCATTTGTGCGGCTGGACTCTTGCCCAACTGCGTGCACCTTGCCTGCTATCTTCTTGTCTGTTGCTACCGGTATTGTCTTCACGGTAGAAGCTGACGCGTCATCCTCTACTCGGATGTGCTCATTGATGCGCTGCATGAGCTGGCCCATGGAGGTCGGTTGGTGCATGGTCAGCGAGTCCAGCAATTTGTGGCCGACCGGGAGACCACGCTTATATTGCGTGATTGCGAGGTTGACCGGGCAGTCCAAGATCTCGTTGAAGGTTTCCCAGTACCTTGAGTTGTACGCCTTCAGTGTGTCGCATGGTTCCATCTTGACACTTAACAAGTGATCGACTTCCTTCGGTGTTTTTGTGTTGGTTTTGAAGCGTGTAACAAACGCCTCGGCCAAGTGATGCCACCTTTGTATGCTCCCTTCTGGCAACCTCTCGAACCACTTTAAGCCCAGCTCGCCTAAACTTGACGGGAATATTAGGCACATAAGTCCGTCATTTCGCCTATGTCCGGCCATAACCTGCCGGAAGTGGCTCACATGCATGTAAGGATCGGTTTTTCCGTCGTAGAGTGAGAACTTAGGCTGGTGGAAGCCTGCCGGAAGCGGTGTTGTTTCTATTTCCAAGGAGAAAGGGGTGGTGCTCAGCCTGGCCAAGTCCGTATCTTCAAAGAGTGGCACTGCTTGGCGGGGTGGAGGCATTCCGACCTCCTCGCTGGCGTGAACCCCATAGGATAACCGCTGGAACGCCAGTATTCTCTGAGCTTCGCGCCGACGAGCCCGCTCCTTTAAAACTGCCTGCAAATCCTCTGAATGAGCGGAGTAAGAGTACCTCGACATCGTCTCCGGACGTGAGGGTTTGTAGGTGTTGTCTTGCGCGCTAGACTTCTCTGCACCCGCGTCGGAATCACCAACCTGGTAACTTCTGGTAATAGATATGGACTGAGTACGTCGCTGACTCTGTCCGCCTGAACGGCGGGACGAGGTGCGCTCACTGTGGTCTCCCACTCCAGCTACACTTTTCCCTTTAACATGCCGCTTCAGGTCCTCCATCTCCGCCGCCATTCGCCGGATGACAGCATCTTGGTTCCTCAACTTACTTTCCAGTCGCCTGGCGTGTGAGTCTCTCCTCCGCCGGTGACCGTCTGGACTCCGCAAATGACCATGACTTCTTCCACGCTTATCCCGCGCGTCTACTGACTGTCCTCCAGTGGGCGTCCCCAAGTCCGCCATTGGATGGATGGCGGGAGGACCTTCTCTCCTTCGGGTGAACTCCGGGGTGGCTCCGTCCATGGCAGACAACGGAAACTCGTCGTTGTTCGCCATGGACGGCGATCAGATGAACCTGGAAAACAAGGTTTTGTCTGTCAATTTTCCCACAGACGGCGCCAATTGTACGGGGAGCAAATATTCCGGCAAGCCCGTACTCCTTTCTTCCGAGCTCCGTCTCTATCCGATCACCTGCGAGCCAATAAGGGTGAGCTACCCGGCGGTGTGTGGCCGGAAAAACCCTCCGACGATCAAGTTAGCACACACCTTAGGATAAAGAGAGAGAGAGGAGAGTTTAAGTGTGAGAATTTCTTTACGAAAATGTTCGTGTCCCTGCGTACGGGGGGCGTCGACATGCATATATACCCTCTGCGCCCCATATCTACTCCCAGTCATCTCCTGACACGTGGCTCCGCTATCCCATCTGTCAGCATAACCCTTGTTGAACATCACCTAATCTCAACTGCCTGCCTTCACAGCTGGAGCTCGGCAGCCGAGCAGCTCTATCCACTGTCGTGCCGTGCTTCATACCCAAGCACTTCACTGGCTAAGCCCAAGGAGGACCGGGCTAGGCTGCATCTCGGCAAAGCCTAGCCGAGATGCAGCCTAGCCCGAGGCACCTCCTGTGGTTGGCCTTACTGCCGATCAAATGATTACCTCGGCTAACCATGCCTTTCCGGGCGCCGGTCATTCAGCTTGACTGGCTCCGCCTTTGCCTGATCAAGGAGCTCGGTCCAACCGAGCACTTCCTACCGAGCAGCTTCTTTACGGTCTGGTCGGCATATGCTTGGCCCAATTTCTGCCTGGCCCAATTCCTGGCAGCCCGTCAGCGGGCGGATCGCCGGTTATCTCGGCCCCATGCACCATTAGACTCTCAACCTGCTCGGCCGTTACTTCGGCCCAATTCCAGACCATAAATCTCCCTCTCAATCACGAAATGAGACTCACTAATAGCACAATAATGGCCAATTCCATACTAATAGTTTTACTGTAGCTTTTAAACAGTTCACTTTTAAAAAAAAAAAAAAAATTATATCCCGTCATTAAAATTAGAGTTTGATTTCTCATTAATTAGGAGTATGTCATGGGAAGATAAATTAAGTGCACGAGACTAGTTGGCATGAATATTAGGGTAAATTACTAATAAATTTTAATAGTTGGATTTTAATTTTTAATAAAATTATCGTTAAAAATTATTTTTTGTGACATTTTTTGCATGTCGCTAAATTTGACAATTAGTGACTTTTTTTGTCACGATTTTTATCAATTGTCACTAAAATTTACAATTAGTGACATTTTTTTAATTTTTTAAACCGTTGCTGAAAATTAAAACTTAGTGACTTTTTTTGTGACGATTCTTTTAAACTGTCGCTAAACTTATATTTAGTAACATTTTTTGGGACAATTTTCAAGCTGTCACTAAAAATTAACAATTAATGACGTTTTTTTTAATAATATTTGATAAAAAAAACGCCATTAATTCTTAGAAGACCTATTGGACAATATGTCCACCGATTTGGATCTATATGTAAATTCTTCTCAAAATTACATCTATGTAAAAATATAGATTTATTTATTTTTATAATTTTGATTTAAAATAATGAATTAAAATATTATTAAAAATGATAGAAGAATAATGATAATTGATAAGTAGATGAATAAAAAAATAGTGCAAAAAATACACTAACCACAAGTGCTATTTTAATTGAATTACAGTAAATAACAGGCACTTTTTGCAAGTGTGCCTCTCTGAAGTCACCAAACAACATCATGGTTTGTACCACACGTGTGAGGACGCGCTTTGCTTTATTGTATTTTTATTTTTTATTTCTCATTTTTGCAATATTATATGCCCATAAAAATCTTGAAAAGCATCCAGAATAAATTTTTTGAAATTAAAAGTGATACCAAAGTAAGATTTTACCAATAAAAGTGCAGGCATGCAAAATATAATCAACTCTTTTACTATTTAAGTATTTTTTGAGATACTTTTATGAATAAGTAGTTTTTTTCTTTCAATTTTCATTTTAAGAAAAACATATAAAACATATTTGGTGAATCATTTCTGTTTGTGTTCGAATAAATTTTCCAAAATAACCTTTTAGAAACACTAAAAATTTGTTTTCAAAATTTTAAAATATAATTTTGTGCAAAAAATAAAATAATTTGAAATTGATAAGTGTTTTCGAACCATTACTTTTTGATTTAGTAAGCATGTAAAACAAATAAGAAAGAAAATGAAAACACAACCAAACTATATCTTGAGAAGGACAACCATTTCACTTTAATGATAAGAAATTTTGTAAAACAGAATTAGGAGAATTGAAAATTGAGGAAAGAACTTCTAATTACAATGAAAGTTCACAAGTAGAGAGAGAAGAGAAGGTAATTTCTTGGACAGAAAGAGAACAAGCCTTCAAGTCAATAATATCAACTTAGTGGGAAATCAGATTTTTTTACTATAGTGGGAAATCAGATTTTTTATTTTTCATTTTATTTATTTATTTTTTACACATTTTCCATGTGCAAGTGTGTAAGTGGATTTTTCAGCTTTGTTGTTCTGAAAAAACCCCCACTTCCTCCTCACCCTGTTATCTTATCATCATTATAATGTCTTCAGTTCAAAGAATTTAATTAGCGGAGTAAGGCTTTTGTATATATCATTTATAAAAAAAAATTAATTTAATTCAATAATTATTTTATTTATTATATTTTAAAAAATATATATAAAAAGTTTATTTTTAAATAATACTTGTTGTTTGCAATAAAATAAAAATGTTATAATTGTCATATCAATATAATTTTTTTCATAAATGATATATACTGAGGGTGTTGCAAAATAAACAATTTAAATTATTAAAACAAGACCCGTGGCCCTACCCCTATTCATAATAGGCTAATTCTAATTCTTTCTAGAACACACAATAGTTAAGAAAAATGAAAAGTTACCAAAAACAATAAATTTGACTTAAATTGAAATTAATTTCTAATTCTAAGCAAGTATAACTGAAACAAAACTACTTGAGATAGAAAGACTGCTAATTTGGAAGGCTAAATGATGAAATTCCGCCAAATGTTGAAGGCAAGAATTACTTTTAGTTTGTCGCGTTTGATCAAACTACTTTAAAGTAATTCTCAGCTTATTCCCCCAACTTCACTAGCTCAGTCCCCACACTAGTATAGCATCCGCAATCTTAGCTCTGCTTCTCTTTCCCAACTTTTTCTTGAACTTCTGTCACTCTAATGTTGTGTTTGATTAGAAAATTTAAGGAGAGATTTGAAAAGAAAATAAAAATATGTGTATAAAATTAGGTGAAATATATGTATATTTTATTCACATTTTATCTACCTTTTTCATTGAGAAAAGTTAAGAATCATGAAAATTTTTTCATGAAAATGATCATGAAAGATTTATGATCATTGAATTATCTTGATTAACGTGTGGTACTTTATTCTAAGTGTAATCCAAGAGTCACAAAACTTTCATGATACCTAACATTACTGTTTTTATTTTTCTTTTCAAATCCCTCCTCAAATTTTTCAACCAAACACAGTATAATTGTTCTAAAAACAATTCAACTATTTGTCTTACATCAAAATAACAATGCTAGTCCTATGATCTGGAAATTAAAACAATAAGGTCATGTTTGTTTGGATAGACATGAGCTTAGGATTGGATTAATAGTCCAATAAAATTATTAATCCGATGTTTGGTTAAACAATTGAAGTAGGAATTAATTATTTTAAACTTGACTATTAGTTAAGATAGAATACATAATCCAGTAAATTTGTAGTCTTAAGACTATTAGTCATGAAAATGCTAATCCAGTCCGCCCAAACAAACATGGCCTAAAGTTAATGTCTTGGTGGTGTATAGAATTCAATTTTAGCATTTGAAATGGAGAAAATTAAACACTAATTCAAGAGCAATACAAAGGCAAGTGAATGTAGTGATCTCGACCAATGAGATCACGCAAAACAAATGAATGGGGCTAATTTTGTCTTTTACTCAGCCAATTAAAGTAAATCAAGTCCACTCCACTTACCGCTGCTCTTACGCCTAAATGTTGACAATAAAATGAAACAAATTTTCTTTAGAAAGAACTCTCTCCAAAGATTATGTTGAACATCAATACAGGAAGAGCATAGCAAATGAAACTTTAATTAGAAACAAGCATTTCTTTCTTCCTTTTTCCTTTTTTTTCTACAATTGTTTTCATTAGGTAGCTTAAATTTTGACTAAGATTAGATTTTTTTTTCTCGTTACGATAATTTGAACTATTTATTTTTTACAACTTTTCATGTCTATCATCTAAAAAAAAAAAAAAAGGTTAATATGAGTATTTTTGAAATCTACCACTCAGTTTTTTTTAAAGATATACATAATAAAATAAATATATTATAATTATCAAATCAATTAAATTTTTTATATGAATTATATACTTAAAGAATATTAAAAAATAAACTATTTAAATTATTAAAATAGAACCTATAGTAAATCACACGTCCGAACAATACAATTTCAAATCAAATTTGGACGGGAGAGAATCTCATACCTCAACAAAACTATTACTATGCTTTACCAAAAATGTTTTTGCTAACTTGCCATGCCAATATTACAGGCTTGCATCGATCAACCCACCGATAGAATAGGTTCGAAATTTTGTCCCCAAAAAATATATGTTCTCATATTGGACTCATTTGGGAAGTGTATATTTTAATTTAAAAGTTAAAAAATTATTTAAAAATTTAAAAAGTCAATAAATTATATAAAAAGTTAATTTTTTTCCTTAGTTTTTTACACATTTTTTTGGTAAAAAAAAATGAAAAAAGTTAATTTTTTTTTATTTGAAAAAATTATTAAACAGTATGTTCCTAAATGATATGTACTTATAACCATTCTATCTATTTTTTTAATTAAAAAAAATTATATATTAAATTATATGATTGTGATTATTTATGTAATAAGGGACAAATTCTTTTGAAAAAAAAAAGTAATTTGTTTGGTTTGAAATTTTTAAAAATAAATTTATGAGTTTTCAATTCGTATTTTTATTTTTTTAGTTTTTTTTTTAAATTTTTTAATCAATTATTTTTAAAATTTTTTAGATCCATTTAATCTTGATATATATATATATATATATATGCTTATTATCTTGTTATGCTTAAAAAGTATACATTTTGTACAAAAAAAAATAAGAAAAATGATCCGGACCCTCACGACCCCCTCGGGCTTGTGATTGGCCAGCTTTTTTTTCTTCTTTTTCCTCCTCCAATCACCAATCCCCACGTGTTTGTGGGAGGTGGTGGGGGTGGGAGGGAGAGGGGGTCTCAATCACTTCCGAAAAAATAAAATATGAAAATGTATTGAATTTTTATATTTTTTGTATACAATGAATCTTTTAAAGTTTTTTTCACAAAATATTATACTTTTTAAGTACATCTAGCTTAGGTGCATTTATAAAAAAAAATAAAAAAATAAAAAAATTACATACAATATTAAAAAAATTCACTAAAATGAAAGAGAAAAAAAACAATTAAAAAAAAAAACAATGTAAACCGAACAAGGTGAAAATAATGAGTAATGCTAGAGACCCACATTTGAGACTCCCAAACATAGTTTCAATGATATGGCAATGAAGTAGAGTTATATATAATTGAGTATGTGACAATCAAAAGTAAAAATCTATCATTTCACATTGAAATTGTAAATGAAATTGTGAGAATTTTATTAAGAATCTTAAACATTACTATTTAGGGTAAATTACTAATAAATTTTAATAGTTAGACTTAATTCTCATCTAATCCTACTGAAAATAAATTTTAGTAAAATTGTTGCTAAAAATATTTTTTTATGACGATTTTTTACATATGTCGTTAAAAATTGACAATTAGCGACTTTTTTGTCACGATTTGTATAAATTGTCGTTAAAACTTACAATTAGTGACCTTTTTCTGTGATTAATTTTTTAAATTATCGCCAAAAGTTAAAAATTAATGACATTTTTTGTGATATTTTTTAAAATCGTCGCTAAAATTTATAATTAGTGACATTCTTTATGACAATTTTCAAATTGTCGTTTAAAATTAATAATTAGTGACTTTTTAAATAGTGTTTAATGAAAAATGTCAATAATTCTCACTGAACCTATTAAATAATAAATCTACCTATTAAAACCTACACAAATTCCCTATATTTTTTTTTTTTTTGTTACAGGAAAATCCTCCCACTCTCCTGCAGGTTCAAGACAGCGCCCCTTTAAGGAGATCACCAGGGTGTCTAGTTGTCCGTTCCGAGTAAGAGACTATAATCTGGAAGCTTGTCTCGACCTCCCAAGGTAAGCTCCGCTTAAATCAGGACTCGCACAACGGGGGAGAGTTAAATCCACACCAAGTAGCTGATAAGGCATCCTTGAGGTCAACCTCCTAACTAACTGTGCTACGTCTAAGAAATTAGCCCAAAAGAGAGTTGAACCCAGGACCTAGGAACTTAAACCCCAGGCCTTTACTAGGTTGCCACTCGCCCTTGGGTTAATTCCCTAATATTTAAGATGCAAAACAATTATTCTCCTCATTTAGTGATTTTAGATCCCTAGATTGGACAGTTTTCAGATTGGTGTTCGGAGATCTCACATTGTGATAACGATAAGATAATGGATTCTTTGACATTATAGAATATTAAGAACGATAAATTTGACATATTAGGATTGACATCAAATCATAAGACAATACAAACCAAATGTGTGTGTGACAAAGGTGGGGAGGTGGTGGAACCAAAATTTAGTCAGATTGAAAGAATATTATGATTACAATTCTATAATAGCCTTTTTCTATAATAGCCTTTTTTTACTTTTGGAAGAAAGAAAAAGTTTTACAAATAAATAAAATTTATAATTTTTTTCTAATTATATAGAAAAATATTTAAGACATTTAATTTATTACTTTGAAAAATCATTCTTGATGATGTATATGATAAGTATCAAATTTTGATTTGTAAAACCTTTCATTATGTGTGGTCTAATTTTAATATCACATTATTTGGATTAAACTATATAAGTATACTTTTTTGCATAAGTGCATTTATTTGGGTCACATCAATAATATCTTCTCTTTACTTTTCTATACATTTTTTTTATTTTTGTAAAAAATCAAAAAGTACATTTATTTAGAACATTCCAAACTAATGTAGCATTGTTGAATTATATATGCACACAGAAATAGAACTTTAGTATTTGAAACAAAACCTATTTGAAAAATATAATAGAAACAACTCAACGTGCGTGAGAAAAGTTTATAAGATTTATTAATTTGTATAATATGTGACCACATTGGCATCTAATGTGGAATCTTACATAATCGCCTATAATATTATAATGTTGACACTTTTTGAATATGGTAAATTATAAATAGGTTTCAATAGTTGGACTTAATTTTCATAAAATCATATTAAAAATAAGTCATAATAGAATTATCGCTAAAAATAATTTTTTGCAACGATTTTTTGCATATGTCGCTAAAAATTGACAATTAGTGACTTTTTTGTTACGATTTTTATAAATTGTCACTAAAACTTACAATTAGTGACGCTTTTCTATGATAAAATTTTTAAATTGTCGCGAAAAGTTGAAAATTAGTGACTTTTTGGTGACGATTTTTAAACTGTTACTAAAATTTATAATTAGTGACATTTTTTGTGATAATTTTCAAACTGTTGCTGAAAATTAATAATTAGTGACTTTTTTTTAATAGTGTTTGATGAAAAATATCATTAATTATTATAAGAGTTATTAGACAATAAATTCATCTATTAGAACTAACACGTAAATCTTCCGAATATGATAAACTACGAATAAATCCTAAAAGATATGACATATCAAATGAAATGATTAGTGTTACGGAATGTGCCAAAAGACATATATATAGACATCCTATTATTCCTCTTGTTTGAGACACGAGGATAAGAATTAGAATGCCCAAATCCAAAAAACGGCACATTGAAAATGAGATGAAGAGGAATCTATTGAAAAAGGGCCATGAATTTTCAGCCCCAAGAAATGCAATTGTGGGTAGGGAGGTGGGTAGGGAGGTGGAGGTGGAGGTGGAGAGAGTGGGTTTGGCAAATAATGAAAAGGAAAAAGGAGCTTTTTGGAGATGAGTTTTTGTTTGTGTTTTGAGACATCTTTAGCTTCTTTAGCTTTCTCTCCGAGGGTAGTGGTGCATGTTGGTGAGAAGAAATTCGACCTTTTTTTTTTGGGACCATTAATACAAAGGTGCATCATTTGATGATGAGAAGTACATACAGGCTTTTCAATGGTGTGCAAGCTTAGTGGCTTATCATCAAGGTGCTCCTCTACGTCTCTTCTTACACTCCGTTTAGATCGTAAGGTGTTTCTCATTTAGATGAGAAAAGAAAAAAAATGATTGGGATTTTTCATTATTAAGTTTAGATGAATAAAAGAGAAAAGATTGTTGTTTTTCACTTATCTAATTTGGATAGAGTAAATAAAAGAAAAGAAAAAAAATATTGTATTTAATTTTATCAAAATAACCTTCCATATTAATAAGTCACTACAACAAATTTGAGTTTTCACGGCACCAAATATACGTCGTGACTATGATTCTATGATGCGCGAAGTAAAGCCGTATTATGACCAGTCATAGAAAGTCATTCACTTCAACGGCATGTCGTAGTACGCCATTAAAAATCCTTTAATAGCGGATTGTGTGAGTTGTGTTTAATTTTTCTACATCTATTTTTGCACGCCATTAAAAACCCTTTAACAGCGGATCTTGTGCGTCATGTTTAAATTTTCTACAACTACTTTTGCACGCCGTTAATTCCTTTGACAAACCACAACTCTCATTACTCGTTGTAAAATATATAATATAATGACCTCTTATGCTTGTCGTAGAATATACATTTTTTTTTTTTAGGTTCTATTTGACATATTCTGTACAATTTGTGGAGAAGTGGTTTGGAAATACTCTTCTGATCCTGGGGAACGCTTGAGATCCTTTTCCGGTCACCTGAAAAGGAATATACACTCCGACTTGGGTGCCGGAATTAGCACTCCGACGGACAAGTCAGTAACCGCACTCAAGAATACTTATATCCTAAGTTAAACACTACAATTCTCATATCTCTTTCTTAGTCTGTTGTTCCTTTATTTATACTTGTTTCCTAGGCCTCATGGCCAGGCCCACTTGTCGCTCATCGTCCTCTTATTTACTCGGCTCCATGGTTCAGTACCTGTTCGGCTCATCCATTATATTCGGCATCCTTATTGTATAGAGTAGAGCCGTGTAATATATGTCTTATAGAGTATGCTTCTGATTATTCCAATTATTCGGCTCTCACAATTGCCCCCCAAACACCTCGCTAGCATCAGTTAGTCGGCGTGTTTGGCTGGAAGTCAAAAAATTCGACGGTTAATCCTCTTCCCAATGTGTGTCAGAACGCGTGCGTGCTTTCTGGTCATTGTAACGCTTTCCCGCCCCATTTGTGTTTCTCTCGCATTTATTATGATTTGAATCTTAAGTCCCTTCAAAAACATGCTTTTTTCGAATATTTGAACTTCCTGGATTGCCAGTCGGTATCTCTTCTTCGACATATTTTCTGTAACTCTTATCCATTTCCTTATTGTCTCCTTTGCCTTTCGTAAGTTTTCTTTTCTTCTTCTTGCAATCCTATTTTTCGTATTTATTTTTGATTTAGGATATCCTTGAGTCCTTGCTAGAATGGCTAAGCATTTGAAAGACCTCCTTTCCGAGGGTCGAATTTCTGGGTTCCGAAAACATTTTTCCATTCTTGAGGATGTCCATCTTGCTCTGGTAATGGACAATACCCTTGATATGGAGAGGGACAACCAAAATACAATCGTCTTTCCTCTCCTATCTATTGCGGAGGGCGGAGTTCGCTTTCCCCTACACCCATTTCTTAGGGTTGTCCTCCGTTATTGGAGTATGATTCCTTCGCAACCCAATGTAAACTTTTTTCGAATCGTAATGGGAATCGTAGAGTTGAACCAGCGTCTCAGGATCAACCTTGGCATTCCGGCGATTCGGCACTGCTATGCTTTAGCCAAATCCTCCGGTCGGCTCGGACGCTACTTTCTCAGGGCCAAGGACATCGACCACCATTTGGTAACGATGCTTGCCAGCTTTGGTACACGAGTTGACGATGTAATGGTCAATGTCCGAGGTAACTGGGAATTCGGCGAGGGCGAAGATCGCTTGGACCTTATTCCCCGATGGAGGGGTGAACCAGGTTACCATATAACTCCTTTTTTGTTGATCTTTTTTTCATGCGGCGTTTTCTCCAAGCCTTACCATTTATTCTTGCAGGCAATAAGTTGAAGAGGATTTTGACCTTGGCTGACGACGCAGTCTTTGCAGAAATTAAGACAGCACTAAAGTTCTTTGGCCGTCCGAACGTACAAAATCAAGGGAGAGCCGCCCATATTCTCTTGCGGTACGAGCCTACTTATACCACATTCTCGGCCGTAGACGATATTCCGATCCCAATAGGTGAACATCACCTTACGGCTCTTGTCTTCCCCAGCTTCAAGACCCTCAGGCAAATTGGTCTTGAAGCTTCTGAATCGGAGCAAGACTTAGAGTCGGTGGTCGAAGTAGTTACCGAATCAACGGTGTTCGCTACGAAGGCCGAAGAAGTCGACGAAGCCCTCAGATCAGCGTTTGCGGCAGCCGATCTTAACGAGCCTAACTCTCCGTCCACTTCGAGTTCGGCGGAGTTTTCCTTCGGACACATTTTTACACATTTGGGAGATCTTCCTGGAGCTTTTTCTGAAGGCATGGTTGGGGAAAATCTCACGCAGATGGCGAGAAAGAAAAATGCCAAGAGAATGGCCGCCAGAAAAAAGCCGAGGCTGCTCATTCTAAGCTTGCCCCGGTTGAATCTATACAACCGATTAGTGGAGAAGAAACGGCTCAAGTTGTTGTGGCCGAGACGGAGGGAGCTGAACAGTAGGTTACTGAAGAACGGCTGGTTTCAAAAGAACGAGGCAAAAAATGTTCCGCCAAGGGAGAGGCCGGCTCAGAGGATAGCCCTGCTGACAAACGGCCTCGCTTAGAGGAGTCCGACGTGGTTGTCCCCTTCGTTGTTCAACCGAAGATCAAAGACACGACAATCTCCATTAATGCATCTGCCATGAAGGATCCAGCCGTGGCGTTGAGCTTGGCCACTTCAATTTCGTTACCGACTAATAGGGCCACCTTTCGAGAAGAGCCGGATTTGGTAGCTATAGCGTTTGCTTCCCAGTCGGCTCTTCTAGTATGTATACGATACTTTCATTTTTGCTTGTTTGGTTTGGTTTGCGTACGACGTTGCTTGATGTGGCGATCCAAACTTGTTTTTGTAGACGATTGGAAGGATAGCCGAACTAGGCCGCCGGCAGCATGATGCCATTGAAAGAATTGGCCGCTTAAGGGTTGAAGCTGAGGGTGAAAGAAGTAGGGCCAAGTTTGAGGCGATGAGAGCCGCAATGGAAAGTGCTCGAGCCGAAGCTGAAAAGGAGATGAGGGCTCAGACTGCTGACCAGCTTAGATCCAAAGCCGAAGGGAGGGCGAACGCAAGCGAGGAGTCGCTCAAGTTAACCTAGGAGGCGCTTTCCAAGGCAGAGGCCGAGTTAGAAGAATTGAAGGCGGCCAAGGACAAAGCCGAATCTGAAGCTTCTACGGCGCTAGAAACTGGGAAGAGCGCCGCCTTGAAGGAATACGTAGATGAGGTCCCCAAATTTGGGAATCGAGGATTCAAACATGGGTGGCTCAAAGCCCTTGCTTCCGCTGGGGTTACATTAGCCTTTCCAATTCCATACGAGCAAGTGGATGTTGAGCCACTTGGTTAGATCCCGAGGATTGATCTGGGAGACCTTCTAGTTTTATTAGGCATCTTTAATTTCGATGTACGTTTTTTGTTTAGTGGATCCTTGTTAGTTGAAGGTAATTTTCACGTATAAATTAGTTACTATCTGTGCTCAATTTATTAATGAAAATTTCCTTCCCATGTCATTATTATTTGTACGAAGTTTCTGATATTAATGAAGAATTTTGCCTTCCACTACTTTGGATAAAATGATTACTGTCTGTTGTGCCTTCTAACCGGCGATTGAAATCAGTGTAATCTTGGTAATTATATTAGTTAAACTTTAATTTATCCGAACAAGTAAACGGACTCTTGGTGCCAAATAGGACTAGTAAATCGATTCATGAAGCGGCTGCGGCACTCAAGCTGGATAGATTGATGAATCTTCCCTTGCCCCAGCTGATTCGCGAACATTAAACGGTGAATCATACGATATTGATTAGTCGATTCGTGAAGCGGCTGCGGTATTCAAGCCGGATAGATTGATAAATCTGCCCTTGCCCTAGCTGGTTTGCAAACATTAAACGACGAATCGTACAATATTGATTAGTTGGTTCATGATCACTAAAGCTGGATAGATTGATGAATCTGCTCTTGCCCCAGTTGGTTCGCGAACATTAAACGGCGAATCATATGATATTGATTAGTCGATTCGTGAAGCAGCTGCGACACTAAAGCCGGATAGATTGATGAATTTGCCCTTGCCCCAGCTGGTTCGCGATCATTAAACACCGAATCATACGATATTGATTAGTTGATTTATGAAGCGGCTGTAGCACTAAAGCCGAATAGATTGATGAATCTGCCCTTGCCCCAGCTGGTTCGCGATCATTAAACGCTGAATCATACGATATTGATTAGTCGATTCGTGACGCGGCTGCGGCACTCAAGCCGGATAGATTGATGAATCTGCTCTTGCCCTAGCTGGTTTGCGAACATTAAACGGTGATGCGATATTGATTAGTCGATTCGTGAAGCGGCTGCGACACTCAAGCCAGATAGATTGATGAATCTGCCCTTGCCCCAGATAGTTCGCGAATCATTAAACGCCGAATCATACGATATTGATTAGTCGATTCGTGAAGTGGCTGTAACACTAAAGCCGGATAGATCGATGAATCTGCCCTTACCCCAGCTGGTTCGCGATCATTAAACATCGAATCATACGATATTGATTAGTCGATTCGTGAAGCGGCTGCGGCACTTAAGCGGGATAGATTGATGAATCTGCCCTTGCCCTAGCTGGTTCGCAAATCATTAAACGCCGAATAATAGTGTGTGATGGGGGCACGATTGGGTCGTCGTCGGGCTGTTGAGGTTTCGATATTAATGAGATTGCCTCGGTAGCGCTGCCCTCGTAGGGAATTAATGAATGAAGGTCCTATTTGCGTGCTTAGTGAGCAACTCAGTTCAGGTCTTTGATGAAGAATAAACGAGCGCGAATGTCGAATAGACTCTTTTTTAACAGCAAAGGGGAAGCGAGGACGCTAGCGGAGCTGGGAGGAAACATGAATCGAAGTGGCGAACCTTCGCGGGAGGGAGGCAGGACTTCGAGGGATCGGGAGAGACGTGGATCTCCTCGTCGCCGAAGTAGGTCGCCTAGGGGGGACAAGGAGCCACAGGGCAAATCCTTGTAGCCTCGTTCTGGAAGGGAGCCCGGTGCGAACCCACGCCTATTGAGCTTCGTAGTCTTCGTGGGGAATAGACCCATGATAGATGCAGACTCAATCGTTCGAGATTCAAGTGTGGCGGTCGAATTTGCTCGACAGATTTTTCCTCTCGAGATCCAGTAGTCGATGGTAGGTCGACAGGACTTCGAAGTGTTTCGTGAAGGCATTCATGGTGCGGTGAAGGAGCTCTACACCGCCTACGAAATCAGCATGCGTCTCTGTGCTACCCGCCGAGAAATAGAGAAGAGGGATGAACGCATCCGAAACTTGGAGGCTAGCGTGGAAGAGGCTGAACGTGAGCTAAGGAAGATCAAGGCCATTCACGGGCAACCTGTCGGACAGGCTAACCCAATCGTTGAAGAAAGGGTCACCCAACGGCTTATTAGTACCGTGTTCGCCGATCGAGATACGACGAGCATGTTCGCGATGGAATCCGCGAAGGGGAGGGCCTATGAAAAGGGCTTCCATGATGGCCGAAAAGTCGGGATACAGAAGACCAAGGAAAAACTCGCCGAGGAAGTTTGTCGATGCGAAAATCTTGGATTTAAGCACGGTTGGATCTAGGCGCTTTAGGTCAAAGAAGCTCTCCGAGGAATGGGCGTCGACTCAGCATTGCCACTATACCAACGTAACCATCTTTCGTTTGCCGCCTTTGAAGTCGAGTAGAGTGAAGATGAGGGAGACATTGTGTAAAAACACTCAATGTAATGTTCAAACGCGGATCACGTTCATAACCATGTAATTATTGCCTGATTGAAAAATGTCCTATTTTAAAAGTTTCATTGTAATTTGGATTCGGCACACTTGTGTTTGCATGTGTCTCATTCATAAACATTGACCGGCCTGAGTCATCTAGTCATTTTAATTCCGAACGATTATATGCCGGCTTGTCATGAGCACTCTTCATTAAATATATATTTTGCATGTTACGCGCGGTCAATCGCACCGAGGAGGCTCCGAATTCAGAGGCTCAACCGGCCCAAAGGCGTCATGCGCTAGGGGCTCCGAATCCGGAGACAGTCAGTGCATGGAATGGTTGTGGCTAATATCACTCGGCGTCCGTCTTTTGGAGTTCAGTGTTAATAAAATCACCTCGGGGCTACCGCAAGGTATTTCGAAATAAATCGCCTCAGATTTTTTGCTCTAGAGGCTTCGCTTACTGTGCTCAGACTCGATTTAAAACAATTTTGTTACGTGGGGTTAGATAAGTGTGTATGTTGAATGGAGTTTTTCTTCAGCAGCAAAGGAGAAGCTCGGACTCTGGCTAAGCTTGACATTGTAATGAATCGCAACAGAGAACCCACTCGCGCGGGAGGTAGGGCGTTCGAAAGACGAGAAAAACGTCAGCCTCTAAGTCGTCGAAGCAGATCACCTCGAAGGGACAAACAGCAGTAGCGAAGTTCTCCATAATCGCGACCGAGAAATGAAGCTGACGTAGTGCCGTGACCGTTGGGTATTATTGTTTTAGTGGGGAATTATTTTTTTGTCTTGGATCTTGGCCTTGATGTTGTCTATGGTGTCGAAGGTCCCAGTCTCAAGGGTGATTATCTCGTTGGTGTGAATCGTGGATTCTAGCGCGGCCAGATCAAGGCATTTCATGTTGCGGGTGCTCTGGTCAGCGGGCATTGACTCAGCACTGCCGCTTGTCCCAATGCGATGCCGTATGAGAATAGATATTGTAATGCTTCGAACGCGGATTGCGTTTTTTTGTAATTACTGTTTAATCGAATAAAATGTTTCATTCTGGAGGTTTACTTCATTCTAAATTTTTATATGCTTAATTAAACATCTTATTTTGAATGCTAGAACGTTTCGTCTTGTTCACGTTGTGCTAGTTCAACCTACATATCCCTGCTTCAAAGTGTAAATGTTTTCATTCTAGAGGGCGCTCCGAATTCGGAATATTACTTGGCCTTTGAGCGCCGCTCGATGACACTGGCACTCCGAATTCAGAAGCTTTGTTGGCCAATCGTGATATCCACGAAGGGCGCTCTGAATCCGGAGGCTTTATCGGCCCAAAGAGGTCATTCGCCGATGGGGCTCCGAATCTGGAGACTTATTTGGCCAATCGTGATATCCACAAAGGGCGCTCCGCATCCGGAGGCTTTAATCGGCCCAAAGACATCATTCGTCGATGGGGCTCCGAATCCGGAGATTAATTTGGCCAATCGTGATATCCACAAAGGGCGCTCCGAATCCGGAGGCTTTAGTTGGTCCAAAGACGTCGTTTGCCAATGGGGCTCCGAATCTGGAGACTTACTTGGCCAATCGTGATATCCACGAAGGGCGCTCCGAATCCGGAAGCTTTATCGACCAATCGTGATATCCACGAAGGGCGCTCCGAATCCGGAGACTTTATCGGCTAATCGTGATATCCACGAAGGGCGCACTCCTAATCCGGAGACTTTGTCGGCCAATCGTGGCATCCGCGAAGGGCGCTTCGAATCTGGAGACTTTTTTCGGTCCAAAGATGTCATTCGCTGATGGGGCTCCGAATTTGGAGACTTATTTGGCCAATCGTGATATCCAAGAAGGGCGCTCCGAATCCGGAGGCTTTTTTCGGCCCAAAGACTTCATTCGCCGATGGGGCTCCGAATCCGGAGACTTATTTGGCCAATCGTGATATCCATAAAGGGCCCTCCAAATCCGGAGGCTTTATCAGCCAATCGTGATATCCACGAAGGGCGCTCTGAATCCAGAGGCTTTATCGGCCAATCGTGACATCCACGAAGGGCGTTCCGAATTCGGAGGTTTTTTTCAGCCAATCGTGATATCCACGAAAGGCGCTTCGAATTCGGAAACTTTTTTTGGCCAATTGCGATATCTACGAAGGGCGCTCCGAATCCGGAGACTTTATCGGCCAATCGTGACATCCATGAAGGGCGCTCTGAATCTGGAGGCTTTTTTTCGGCCAATCGTGATATCCACGAAGCGCGCTCCGAATCTGGAAACTTTATCTGGAATATTTTTGAGCTGGATTGCATGGTAAGTAAACACGAATCTTTGCATTACTTACAAAAGTGGAAAGCGTACATGGTGAGCCATTCAGAACCAATATCATTCCCCACAGGTCGGGTTTAATGATAGAATTTGCGCAAATGCGTTAGGAGCAAGGCCGCGGGCCTAACTTTCCATCAACCGGCCCCCTATCATCTGGTATCGCCTAGAGCTTCCGTGGCTTATCGTTAGGGAGGCGTCCAACGTCAATGAGACTGTCCCGATTCGACACTTTAGTGGAGCTGACCTGTGTCTCCGTTGGTGTCTTTTCAGAAAGGAGATAGCATGCTTGTGCGGATTGCCGGGAACCACTGATTTGCTCAACGCCGTGTTCGGTCGGGCAGCGTAGCAGCTGATGATAGGTGCTTGGCATGGCTCGAATAGTATGCAGCCAAGTTCGCCCCATGATGAGGTTATACGGCAAAGGGAGCTTGACGACCATGAATTCCACATCCACAGTTTGGGAGCCCACCCGAACGGGTAACGTGATTTTTCCCAACGGGTACTCTGGATTTACGTTGAAGCCGAATAATGGATGAGGAGCCGGAGACAGGTCTAATTTGTTGAAGTCGAGTTTGAGGAAGGTCTCATAGTATATGACCTCCGAAGTGCTTCCCTGGTCTATGAGAACGCGTTCGACGGTAAATCGATTCACGTGTAGTTCAATGACCAATGGATCAATATGGGGGAGCGTTATGTTGATAAGATCGGAATCGTCGAAGATGATGCTCGGAGCTTCGTGGGGCTGTTTCGCTTGTGTGCGTTACTTCTGGGGGCTGAATGAACTGAGTGTATGGTACATGGCGTTGGAAGGCCGTATATCATATGTATTGCACCGAGGGGAGGTGACTCCTGCCAAAGGGCAACAGTTTTGATTGTGCTCTTCCGGACGTGTTGCTGGAGCTGACCATCTTGCACTAATTCCTCGAGGTGGTCTTTCAAGGCATAGCAATTGTCCGTATCATGACCATGATCTTTGTGATATTCACAACGCCTGTCCCGCCTTCTTGTGCCAGGAGGTCCCACCATCTTGGACGGCCATTTGAAGAACGAAATATGTTGGATTTTGGTCATAATCGAGCTGATTGGCTCTGACAGCTCCGTATATTTCTTGTCAACGCACTTTGTGCGCCTGCTATCGACCTACAGTTGCTCATTTGCCTGGTGCGAGCATTGATCGCTAGATCAGCGGGAGTCCCATCTCCTGTCTCGTTTAGCCCGCTATCGTGGTTCAGGGCTCTGAGGTGGTGCAGAACTTATTGGCTGAGCAATCTCGGGAGGGGCCATTTTGTTGGCCGCGTGTCCGGCTTTAACCCGCAAGGCGTTATCTTCCACTTTACAGTATTCCTCTACTTTTTTCATCAACCCCCAGACTATTTTGGGGGGTCGTCTAGTCAAGAAACTGCGGAGGGCACTATCTGGGTGTAATCCCATTTTGAAGGTGGTGATGGCCATGGTGTCGTTACAAGCATCGTTAACAAGATTAAAGAATTCCCAATATCGCGCCGAATATGCTCTTAGTGTTTCTCCTAGCAGGATTTGCATTGCCCAGAGAGAGTCGGCTTGCTTCGGCTGGACTTCGTTGGTGATGAATCTGGCCCTGAAGGATTTTTGTAGTTGGTAGAAGGTTTTGATCGAAGTCGGCTCTAGTTTATAATACCACCTGACTGCCAATGGTCCCAAACTGTTGGGAAATATTCGGCACATGAGGGCCTCGTCATCTGCATACAATGTCATGGCTTGCTTGTAGTGGTGGATGTGATCGGTGGTGTCTGATTTGCCGTCGTACAAGGTGAACGATGGTGCTTTGAATTTCTTGGGTAGCACAGCCTTTGCAATCCGTCGTACGAAGGGATCGTGTTGGTCTTCGTCCGAACTGTTCCTTCTTCGCTTGTGCACTACATGGGGACTTTCTTCGGAAGAACTAGTGGTTTCGTGTCGTCCTTTCTTCCTGGGCTCTGGGGATAATGAGTCGGAGTCGCTATCAGTGTCTTGTCGTGCTCGAGGTTGTCAACCACCTACCTTCGGAGGTTGTTCTGGATTTGGGCGCGCAGTTTGCTTGAACTTCGCCATTTCCAGGGCCAAATCTTCACGAAGACGTTCATTCTCAGCGATCATGTTTTCTAACCTCTGTTCATTTTGCTTTGCTTATTCCATGATTGCCTGCATTGTCTAGTGCTCTGAAGTCGAGGGTGAGGCAAAATTCAAGGCACGTCTTGCGGCGATAGTCTCTGTTCTAAGCAAGTATGTTAGAGTGGTTTCCTCTTGTGGTATAGGGTCGACGGTGACTGGCGGAGGATCTTCCCTCACGCTCGCCATGGATGTGCTTGAGTATTCCCACAGACGGCGCCAATTGTGGAGAAGTGGTTTGGAAATACTCTTCTGATCTTTGAAAATGCTTGAGATCCTCTTCCGGTCGCCTGAAAAGGAATATACACTCCGGCTTGGGTGCCGTAATTAGCACTCCGACGGACAAGTCAGTAACTGCACTCAAGAATACTTATATCCTAAGTTAAGCACTACAATTCTCATATCTCTTTCTTAGTCTGTTATTCCTTATTTATACTTGTTTCCTGGGCCTCACGGCCAGGCCCACTTGTCGCTCATCGTCCTCTTATTTACTCGGCTCCATGGTTCAGTACTTATTCGGCCCATCCATTGTATTCGGCATCCTTATTGTGCAGAGTAGAGCCGTGTAATATATGTCTTCTAGAGTATGCTTCTGATTATTCTAATTATTTGGCTCCCACACAATCTAACAAACATTAAAAATAAGTTTCACAAAATATCAATCAACCACCAAAATATTATTTCAAGCATCAAAAAGTAGAATAATTTTATTCCATTTCAAAATACAAGATTACATTTGGAGACAACTCACTTGAGGGTTCATAGGAATCTTGGAATAGTACAGTTAAGGTGGTCACTTAAAACAAAGACATAAGCTACAATTACAAATATGCTTTTGGTAACCTAGCAATAAGGGTAATAATAGAGTGGTAGCATAGCTTAGGCAACAGGCACCAACATACCCAAACAGTGGGCTATCAAGTTTTGCAATAATAGCTCCATGAGGAGGTAGACAGATTGTCACGACTCAAACCCAATACCCAAAGGTTTGACGTCGCAACAAGATAAAATAATTCTAAAATTTATATAGTAGTAGTGGCGTAAGCAGATAACTAAAATAAATTAAAATAAAATAAATGGGTACCAAAAATTTTATTAAAAAGAAAAATAGTCATTTGGGCTTTCTTTTATTACAAGAGTCCGATCATAATTACAGCTAATAAAAAAAAAAACTGTGATTTATTCCCAATCTTGATCCTGCTAAATCTCCTCACCTGAAAGGGGTAACAGTTATAACCACATAGCAGAGTGAGAAATATGATACCAAGAATATAGGGTCCAAAAATCTATGGATAATTAATAGGCTAAACAGAAATTAGTTTGGTAATTGAAATACATAACTAATTTTAAATAACAGAAGCAGAATGCGGAAATCATATAAGCAAATAATCATAACCACGACATAGAACAGAACAGAATAGAGGTCACTAGAGTAACAATTAGAATAGAGGTCAATGGATCCGTGACAAACAGAGGGCTACAAAGTGACTGAATAGAAGCCAATGATTATTTAAGTCCCTTAAGATATGAAACTTCCGTGATGGTATTTCTAAAATTTAAACAAATATAACCATGGATTTCAATTTAAGCAAATAGATGTTAGAAAATAATCTACGTAATTGAAATATTAACATAATTTATAAAACACATATTGCGTAAAATAAATTATGCTAACTTAAAACATATGTAAAATATATTATGATAACTCAAGGTATAATATAACTTACCTTAATGTTAATCCTAACTTTTTACTTTTCGTTTACTACGACCCACTAAACACTCAAACTACACTCAAAGTTATATATATATATATACATAAAACACCAGAGAGCCGAGAGAGAATAAGAGAGTTTGGGGGTAATTGTGAGGATGCATCTATATATATAGTGGACGTGGCGTGGGCAGCAAGAGAACTTGGGAGGCACGTAAGTTTGTTATATAGAAAATGTTGTATTTCAGTGTATTTTGATTTAGGAAAAAAAATACAAAAAAAAATAATAAAAATACTATAATAATATCAAATAATAATATAAACTTAAAATTATTTTTTGAAATAATTTTTAGTATAAAAATATATAGACTATTAACTACTTAGAAAAATTCAGAAAAACACACTATTTTTATTTATATATATATATATATATATATATACATATATTTGTTTTTATACTCTAAACTTTAATGCCATCTAACTCTTTAAATCTCATGCTTTCCTTATTTAATATTAACGTGGCGTTAAATTAATTGAATATTTGGGTTGTCACACAGATCATATAATCAATATATCATACTGGCCTGAGGGTGAAAAATGCAAACCATCACAATAGCTCAGTAATTATATAAATTGAACAAAAATTGATAAATGTGACAACAATTTGCCAAAATCTAATGATAATCATAAAATCATTAAAAATTAGACAAAGTGATAATTGTAGAACCAGAATAGATGCTTAGTTCTTATTTCCTTTTTTTTTTTGGTTCTCCAATAACATTATATACATATACATGTACGCATATTTTGATAAGTATAAGTTGCCAATAAAATGAGAAAACTTACTTTGTGTGTGCAAATATTTGTTGCCAATTGGTCCATGATGAACCAAAAATAGAAGCTATATGGATAACTTGCCAAACCATGAGAAATTAACATGTCAACTTAAGCAAGGTACAATAGCCAACAACCAAATGAACTTGCAAGGTGACTTAGAAGTAGATGTCTACATTCTATATTTAGATATATTTACTAATAAAATACTTAATCTCACATCATTTCCTTTCAAAATCAAATAGCAATTGAAATCCTAATATGCAAAGTACACTTTTTGGTAAGAAAAACCCAATTACAGATACGATTCACATATAAGATTCAAATAAATGTCTCTGAAATAGAGGGAGGCTTATCAGATTTTGTTTTTGTCCTCATTCGTTCATGATGGGCATTAGACCAAACAACACATCAAAAAATTCAAGAATAGTAATGGCAGATTCCATTATTTTCTACATCCAAACTGCTTTCAACTGAAAGATATTTATGCAATTTTGGTTCCTTTCATAATATGTTTGCATATATACTAAGAGTAGTAATTGCAGGAATCACAAGATTAACACATGCATAGAATACAACCTCAAACTAAAAACATAAAGTAAAAACTGAAACAAAGAATATGTTATTAATATAGAAATGCCTGATTTAACCAAAGTTGCATGTGAGAGACAAAGGTATTTTCTTCCAAGTATGAGCAAAGACAAACAAACGTCAGAAAGACCATTCAAATACAAAATCAAACACATAGCAAGGCCTTAATCAATGTAAGACAATACCAGACAATGCCAATACGATATGAGCACAAACAGTAGCCCTTGTATCATCTTACTTCCTCAATACACTGTAAGTACACACTCCATTAGAATGCTCAAATACTAAAACCAAAAAGGAAAGAAAGAAACCAATGCAGACCAAACAATCGGATTGCAACCCAGACAAGTATGACAACTAATTTGATCAATTTTATCCCACCAAAAGACATAAAGGTACGAGATTAATAATAGGTATTAAATCAAGCATGATTAATAACATATTTTCTTTCTTGATAAACAACAAAATCAAGAATCTTACTCTTTTCAACAGCCAATCCATTGTTTTTCAGTGTTTCTGCAACAGTGATAGCAATAGCTGCACGTGTAATTGAATAAAGGCCTCCCCTCATTAATTAGGAATAAAGAATATAAAGAACTAGAAAAAACAACAAAATACAATTACAGCAACAATAACATTAGAAAGTTGAGTAGTGCTAAAATTTATGAAATTTTTTTCTACAGAAAGTAATTCAATACCTTTTTTATACTAGAAGCAAAGTTTTTAAGACGAATGCATAACGCAAGGCGTTTTACCCTTATGACGGTAGGTGTAAGCATTTCGAATTTCAAATATGTATATTTAATAAAAATATTAAATAATTTTAAATAGTAAAAAATATATTAAAAATTAAATATGAAGCCCGTAAATGCTTTTCTAATAAGGCGTTGAACATTTCATTGCAGAGAAGGAAGCTTGCCCTTATCGAAAGTGAAATTAGCATTCTTAAATTCATATATCAAGCTTTTCACTTGAGCCTTAATTTTTTTATTTTTTCTTGATCGATCACTTATTTGATTTTTCCTTTGGAATATAGTTTGCAAAAGAGGTGTTTCTTTTTTCTGTCTAAACCACCTACTTGACTAAATTTAACAAGAGCCCAAGCTCTTCATATGCATATTCCTCATACATTTATGTGCAAAAGGCATACAAGGCGCACTTGAGGCATACACCTCAAACTGTGATATACACAAGCCTTTGGGGAGTAATGCCTAAAAATTGAAGCCTCAATGAGTTTTACCTTAGCTTCACCTCAAGGCAAGTCTTAGTAAAGCCTTTTAAAACTCTGATCAAAAGCATAGCCATGAACTTGTATGTGTCACTTAGTGGTGTTTTGGGAAGTTGGTAAAAAGCTAACTTTTTAATTTTTTTGTGACTTTTTTACGTAAAAAAAATAGAGAGGTGTTGTGACCCAAAAAAGCCAAAAAACTGGCTTTTTACCAGCTTCCCAAAATTAGGGATAGTAGGAAACTATATGACATTTTGGGGATCCAGATTGGATTATGAATGTAATAAAGCAGTAGAAAATTGTCCTTCGAACTTTTATCACGTAATCTTGGAAGACCAACAGAAAGCATCAACAAAACCAAAGGAAAATTACAAGGATTATAATCTATAAGTTAACTATTTGATCACAAAGAATTAACAAAAAATATTTTGTTTCATTTATATTGACCAAAATTACATTTATATATACATGACTAGCACTACTTTGTTTCAAATGCTTAAAAATCTTGACCCGGTGTAGACACCCCATTTTGACTGGCCCTAAGACTTGGGCACTTTCTTTTGATTACTTGATGATGAAAATAAGAATATACTATCTCACAAAATTCTCAATGAAAAGATGGAATATAAACTTTAATCCCAGCCTTACACCTGTTTTTGCCAAATTATTTTAGACCCATTCTCCATTTTCTTTTCCTTTATTATGTATTATATATATATATATATTATGTTATATTATTATATAATATTTTATTAAATTTATTTGGTATCGTGGTTTCACCCACGTACCATACTTTTGTATATATATATATATATATTAATTTTTTTATATATTATTATATTATATGAGGATACTATTCCCCCTTTGAAAAATTCACTACACTCTCATCGTGTGCTTTTTTGTTTTAGACACGCTTTGGTCAAATTATGTTACATATTTGGCCTGCTAAAATTTATTTTATCAGTCCATTTATTTTGTTATTTTATAATTTAAATGCTTTTGTGTGCTTTTACATATTTTTTTGAGTATTTGTATATATATTTATGCTAATTATACATTTTATATATTATAATATTATAAAGTTACTATGCACCTTTTGAAAATCCACTCCTCCACCGTTTGAAGTTTTGTTTGTTTGTGAGCTTCTATTGCCTATAAAAGAGACAGGTGATTGAGAGATCAAAGGGGGTTGAGAGAATTAAAAAAGAGAATCAGAGAGAAAAAAAAAAAGAAGTGGTGCGAGAGAGTTTGAGAGAAAAAGAATTAAAAAGAAGGAAAATTATTTTTGAGAGAGAGAGGGAAAATAAAATATTTTCTTAGATATTTTTATTTTCATTTCATCAATACACCATTCAAAAACCAACCACTAAAGCTGTAATTCCAAATTTTGGACTGAGAATTGAAAACATCTTCCACAGACTTAAGGGTAATCAAAAGAAAGTTTGTGAATAAGAAAATTCATCATTTCCCCAAAAGGTGAGTTTTCGCAAACTTTCATTTAATTTAAAAATGTGATATAATTTATTTAAATACATCATTTACTGTTTTTCATAACTTTTTTTTTATCGCTTTAATGGAAAGGCTGCACCACCCATATATCTGCTGTAAATTACTTTTTATATAATTGTTTTTACCATTAATGGGAAGGCTACACCACCCACATCTCTGTTGTAAATTATTATTTTTATTTTTTTTATATAATTGTTTTACCATAATAATGGGAAGGCATACTCACATATCTGTTGTAATTTATTTATTTTTATATAACTGTTTTACTACTTTAACGGGAAGGCTGCACTACCCACATATCTGCTGTAATTTAAATATTGTACATAAACTGTTGTAATTTATTACTTTAAATAATTTATCCCACCGGATGAATAGTAACCTCCGGCGGTGAATAGTAACCTCGACGATGAATAGTACCTCCGACGATGAATAGTAACTGCGAACGAAAAATGCCCGATAAGATGAATAATGATAAAAAAGGGCGATGAGTAATTATCATGGTGAATAGTACTGCCGGCAATGAATAGTGCCCGGGGATGAATAGTGCTCCCGCAAAATAAGTTTCCCCTGGCGGAACGGAGCAGTCCTCCCACGTCAAGCAGAATATTTTCCTGCAATCCCTAAAGCACATCAAGTTTCTTTATTTTTATTTTTATTTTTTTTATTATGTTGAGAGTTTGTGATGTTTTTTTTGTTGTTGTAATATTCCATTCTCTCTCTCTTATTTGGTTTGTAATAATTTATTCAAAGTGTTATAATAATTCTCTGCCTCGCTTCTTTCTATCCCATTCTTTTACTTACTTTCTTTATCTGTGAATATGCATCATATTTTGTCTTTCATTATATCCATGCTTTGCATCCATGTTTCATGCATCTTGATTCGGCTAATTTTGCATTTGTGGATTTAATCAATTCTTATGTGATTATGTGCGCTACCTCATGTTCTTGAGATGATCCACATTTCATAACTTAGAAGCCGAATCTTTAGTTGCATCTCATGAGTGAATTGCATTAAGATTTTGTATATAAGATCATGCATATTTTACTAACTTTGTTTTGTAGCTTGTTTGCGGGTCGTCAAACATGTAAGTTTTTATGCTTTAACATCTCGTTTGTGTGTGTTTTTCTTACTATGTTTAGCATTCTACCATGAGACTATTTGCTTATGTGTTATAACTCCATGAATGCCAGTGGATGGAGGTTGTATCGCTTAATTTGGAATGATGTTGATTTTCATGTTTGTAAGCTTAATTTATTTGGGTTGTACATCTTTAAAACTCTTTCAAAACTACATGAAATCAAGTTGTTCCAAAGTGGGTGACATAGTCTATACTTGTATGTTTCACATAGTAAAATTTTGGATTTATTAAATAATCAGAACATGAATATATAAAGAAAATAAAATTCATGTCATGGTTAGTAAAGGCCGATCTTTTGGTCGGGTGAGAGAGGGTGCTCAATTAATGACCTTCTCCCTTCATACCTAAGGTTCCGAGCCAAGCATCCTTGGTTACGACGAACAGTGGGCTGGGCACGAGTCATGGGTTTCCTAATTTTCCCAAAATAAATATTAGGTGGTGACTCTGAGATCTGATGACGCAGTCCATTTTTGACAAAATTGCAATAAAATGGATTTTCAATAAAAGTTGCCAAATCTGGACTCTCGTTTATGTTTCATATTGCACTCGTGAGACTAGATCAAAGAGATCTCAAGAGTTCGAACTGTTTAACATGCACGGGTACCGCCCGGGCATGTTACAGTTTCTGGTGACTCTGCTGGGGATTTTATGAAACCTTGACTCGAACTCCATGATATGACTTTTATTTTCAATTATATATTTATTGCATTGCATGCATTGGTGCACTTCAAGTCCCTGTGTTGCCCAGATACTAGTGGGAGCATAGGCAAGCTTTTTGTGACACTACACCTATCTTTACGATTCTTTAGAGGCCTTGTGTTGTAACCTTTTGAGATCTGTAAAAAAGGTAGCTCTGCTATCTAGTTTTGCTATCTAAGGTTCTCAGACTCCGAAGAGAGACTATTTGACTCTTCTGATTTCCTGGGATCTTTATTGGTTATGACCCAAAGGACTCTTTGGTAACGTCACCTTGACTTCAACCCTTAGAGTAGAACCAACCTTGTACATATAGTGAGCTATAATACCTTCCAAAATTAGGACAAGATGCTCTCCCATTTCTAGGATGTATGATGCCACCTGTTTGAATAGTGAAACCCTAGATCATTTCAAAGTTAGGACAGGGTAACCCTAGCCCCCATAGGGTTGTTTGTTCTCTTTCCTGCTATGTGTTATGTGCAATGTATGGGAATTCTCAGATTCAGATGAGTGGTTTAGTTATTTCAGTTTGTGGGGTTGAGTTTAGTTTTTCAACATGAGCTAGCAGTAATCAGTTGAGCTGGGATGCTAATGAAATTCTGATTGGGGGTCCCGTTTTGTTTCAGCAAAGTAGTCGAGCACTATAGCTTCCGAAAGGTCTGATATCCCCCAAGTTCTGTGGACTCGCATTGGTAGACTTTGCAAAAGTGCAGAATTGGTTCAGGGTCAGCCAGTGTTAGTTTTTTTGCCATCGGTTACACGAAGAAAAGCAAAAGCTTTATCAACTGTCCAGAATACCCCTTCTTCACCTGCTAGATCATCACCACTCAACTCACCAGAATTAGTGATGGCTCAGATTCTAGAAAATATAGCAGACATACTATTGGCCCTTCAACGGAGCATGGATACCGATGCCACTGCGGTTGCTGCCCAAGGCACTACTCTTACTGCTCAAGGCAATACTCTTGCTAAACTGCAACGCTTATCTGGGACGTCCATTACTCAACCATCTCCGGTGACTCATCCGGTTCCACCTCCACCTCCACCTCCACCAGCTGACGAGTTTCCCGAACTTAACTCACCAGAAGATCTGAGGGTTTTTGCACAAACTTCAGGAGAATCATTTCCTCTTCCACAACCAATGGGAGGGCTCATTCCCTCTAAAGCACCTGAGTCTGACTCAACTATGTCGAAGCTGGCCAAGTTGGAAAAACTTTTCAAAAAGGCACAAGGAGTCAATTTAATCCCTGACATCGAAGACGGGTACACTGAGACAGTTGTGAAGTTACCAGAATGGTTCAAAATGCCACACATTGATAGGTTTGATGGCTTCGGCGACCCAATAGTGCACATTTTCCTGTTCTCTGATGTCTTAAAGCCTATGGCTTTGATTCGTCCACAAAAGCTCTCTTTATTCGAACGAACTTTGTCAGGAGTGGTTGTCATATGGTATGCCAAGTTAGAGGACTCGGTAAAACAAAGTTGGGAAGAGTTAGTCAGGGCCTTTATCACCCAGTATGCTTATAACACCCAGATTGAAATGACTACTAGGGAATTAGAGGCCACTTGTCAAGAGCCCAATGAAAGTTTTGTGACCTTTACTACTAGATGGAGGGCAAAAGCAACAATGATGACCAACAAACCACTTGAAAAAGACCAAATCCGTATGATAGTCAGAAATCTGCATAGAAAGATGTTATAAAAAATGATAGTCCTCCTGTTCTTCACTTTTAATGACTTAAATGAGATAGCGGTCTAGATAGAGGATGCCATCAAACAGGGAATCATTGTAGAGGATAAAGAACCTGTTCTGAAGCCTTTTGGTCGCAGTTCCAATGCTACCACCAGTGGTAGCACAGTTGTGAAGCCCTCTGAAATCAACTTGGTTGCCACCACCACTAAAATAGCCGACCCCTTTGCTCATGCTAGCTCGCAAAACACAACCCGAGCCCCAAGCAGAACATTCACCCCTCTTCATATATCACTCTCCAACGCAATGAAAATCTTGACAAAAAGAGAGTATTTAAAGCCTTTGGATCCCTGACCTCTTCCTGAGCCTTTCCCAGCCAAACATGACCCCACCAAACATTGTGCTTTCCATCAACAACCCAGACATGACACAGATCGTTGCATTCGCCCCCGTCATGAGATCCAAGATCTCATAGACAATAAAGTCATAGCTTCTCCACAACCACCAAAACCCAACGTCACTACCAACCTGTTGCCGCTCCATGACAGAGTTCCATCACCTTCTCATTTGAACCTCATCCATACACTTTTATCCATCTTTAACCCCAGTATCTATATCACACCCACCCATTTACCAAAACCCGAGGTAAATATTCCTTAAGGCACTGAGTTGTGTATGATAGATGCACCTCCAACCCAGCCAAAACCCAAAATCCTTATGGTGGTAACGGGCAAACAATCAGAGAAAAAGTATGATTCTAGCCAGTATATTGTTCCCAGCGGTCAACTGAAGCTTGAGGTTGATCTGCCTGACTCATTTTCTATCAATATTGTCAGAGAGGATGTACTTGAATAGGGGTTGGATGATTTGGCTGACCTAGAGAAGGACTTAGCTAATCTCTATTTCTATGAAGAATTAGACCTTGGAAATGTACAAATGAGATGTTGGGAACTGGAGAATTGCAGCCACGGCTGGTCAAGTGGTGATGAAGCTTCTGATGAGGAAACTGAAAGAAAAAGGGATGAATTGCGACTTGATTTCGGAAAACCTATTGAATGTGGTAAAGGAAAGAGTTCCAAAGGAAAAGAAGAAGAACCAGAAAGTCATTCAGGGCATACTGTGGGAATGATTCAAGCAGCGCTAGATAATTGCCTTTCGGTCAACGAAGGCGAATGATGGGATGATAATGACCTGCAGCTCACCCACATTGATGATGAATGGGTAAGCAACGTGCTGGATGAGACTTGGTATGCAGATGAAATTGATCATTTGACCAGGAGTGGACGCCACTTCAAGCCTCCACATCTAGATCAAAGAGAGCCCTCTGGAAAAGATAAAAAGGTAGAGAAAAAGAAAGAAAAAGAGGTAGAAGAAGACCTAGTTCTAAAACAACTAAAAAAAATCCAAGCAAACATCTCCATTTGGGGACTTCTCATGGCTTCCCGAGAACACCGACAAGCAATGTTGTCAGCCTTAAACAAGGCCAAGCTATCCATTGAGACAACGCCATATCAGTTAGTGTCTTTCATCATACATGGAGACACGACTCATATGCTATCATTTACAAACAAAGAGTTACCACCTGAGGGGGTTAACCACAACAAGCCTTTGTATATGGCCTTGGAGTGTAGAAAGAAGTGGATTCCAGTAGTTTTGGTTGATACCAATTCAACCATTAATGTGTGCCCAACAAGGACTGCTTATGCGATCGGGTTAAAGTCGGCTGATTTCACGCCAACAAGCCAAGTTATTTAGGCATATGAAAACACCAGCAAGAATGTTATGGGGACTTTCAAGGTCCAGCTATTAGTTGGTCCCTCTGGGCATAAGGCAGAATTCTATGTCATGGATGTCCCGGCAACTTTCAACCTATTGTTAGGCAGGCCTTGGTTGCATAAGATGAGAGCAGTGTCTTCAGAGATTGGCCAGATAAGTTGCCTTTTGCACTTTGGGGATACAGGACATCAATCCGAACGTCTACAGGGCAACCCCTTACTCTTTGGTATACGAAATGGAGGCTGTTTTGCCGATTGAGTTGGAAGTGACTTCATTGAGGATTAAGGCTGAATGTCAGATAATAGAAGCTGATTGGCAACAAAACTGATTTGAGGAATTGATGCTATTTGATGAGCGAAGATTAAAGGTGTTATACCACATTCAGGGGTATCAACGCAGGATTGCCAGAGCATTTAACAAGAAGACTCGATCCAGGAATTTGAGAAAAGGGGACTTAGTGTTGAAAGACAACCGAGCTCCTATTCACGACCCTAGGGGCAAGTTTAGACCCAATTGGATGGGGCCTTACATCATTAAATCAATCTGATCAGGAGGAGCAGTCATTCTCATGGATTTGGATGGTTTGGAGTTCTCACAACCAATCAACATGGACAAGTTGAAGAAGTACTATCCTTGAGAAGCTCGTCGAGCCAAAAACCCGAAAGGGCGACCCAGGCAAAAGTTAGAGCAAAAGAAAAGAAAAGAAAAAAAAAAAAAGCTTGCAAGGTTGAAAACCCGAAAATGCGGCTTTGGTAAAAGTTAGAGCACAAAAGAAGAGTCTCAATACCCGAGTGAACCTTAACCAGAACTACGTATGGCCTGATTCCTATCTTTGGGATACCTAGGTAGCTTCATCCTGAAGTTCGACCTTAATCATTTTTCAACTCACTCATCTCGTCCATGTTTGATTGGTGTATCTTTATTCGACTGGGCTATCCATATTTGATTAGCTCGTCTTCATTTGATTCAGTTGTCCTATTTCTCCTTCATGACGGGTTCAGTCACAAGACGAATTCAATTGTACATCTCAAGGGTTGGTTTCATATTGATCGAGTAGTGGTCGAGTAATGGTCATTTGTGAAAATAAATTTTGAGGACTTTTAATGAAGTCGACTGATTTTCTCAAAAATTATTCCATTTTTTCCAAAACTCAGACCATTCTTTGGACCAAAAATAGAAAATTTCCAGTGCTCATAATTTGGCTTATATGATTTCAAGATAGAAAATGGAACAAGTGTGCTAATTTACCTCTCATGTTGATCAAAATCGCTTTAGCAGAAAGGAAAAACAAAAAAAAAGGACAGTGATAAACTAGGGGCACAGTTGAGTCAGGTTTTCTATTTTTTACCCACACTATCGAGTTCTTGTCACCTTAATCAAGCAATTGCCGGAAAATGCACAGTAGTTATCGTCGATAATGCTTTTTCGTCGGGGTGGTCGACCGGTGTTGCTCTGTTTTGCATTCATTTTGCTCCGACAAACGCAAAGGGGTGTGTTTTGAGATGGTTTTTGCTTCATTTTCATTTCATTAAGTTGGGTTTTGTGTTTTGGTCAGTGATAGGCTCAATATTCAGTTCAGAATTCACTAATATGCAGCCATTTTCAAGTTCAAAATTTAAAACAAAATGATTTTTATGTTCAGTGTTGTGCCATTC
Organism: Camellia sinensis; assembly: GCF_055761805.1. NCBI lineage: Eukaryota > Viridiplantae > Streptophyta > Magnoliopsida > Ericales > Theaceae > Camellia > Camellia sinensis. Next base: position 117,624,242 of record NC_138965.1, on the reverse strand, counting down.
ATGTCATGCAGATTTGCAGAACAAACTCGTTTTATTAAATGCTAGGGATTAACCCCGATCAAAGTTGTACAAAAAGGAGTTGAAGCTATAGATGCCCACTCCAAACAAAAAACAAAAACAAAAACAAGAACAAAACAACAAAAACAAAAACAAAAACAAAAAAAAAAATAAAAATAAAAATAAAAGAGAGAGTAGCATTTTCTCAGTTTTCCGGCAGCAGCCCGACGACGAAGGTTACAAGCGGCTTCATTTGCACACAGTTTCGTTGCTTGACTTTACCATCAGCTGCCTCGCTTCATCTTTACTCCTTTGAAGCTCTTGAAGACTTTGCCTCGGCCTTGGCAGAGCTTTCGAAGGAGATTACTCCTTGTCGGCCATCAAATTGGTTGTGCAAAGAAACTCCAAATCGAGCCACGGAGGTGGCCTGTCATTTCAGCTCTTTATTCTGCTTTTTCAGTGCACTAATTTCTACTCGAACGTCTTTGTACATACATTGGAGGAGGGAGAGTTGTGCATTTAACTGATGTACCTCACACATTCTGTTCTGTAGTCGATGGGACAAGTTGGAGATCGCAGTCACGGTCTCCACACATGACCTCAGTGTATATGAGTTAGCTTCGATGTTAGATTGTGCCACCATTATTTGCTCAACTAACATTGCTGGAAAGCTAAAAATAGGAGAAGGAGGAGGAGCACGTGGTTGAGGTTCAAAGGAGTTGGAATCAGTCATCTCTATCGTGGACTCATTTAGGTCTGGGGAAAAAGTGAGAGAACCGTGTGAAGAGGCCATGGCAGAAGAGAGTAATGCAATAGAAAGAGGTTATAGAGTAATGGTAGAGAAAGTTTGCAAGCATTTGCTCTACCTCTCTCGTAGGCCTCAAATTAAGAAGAGAGCAAAGAAGAAGAAGAATAAGAAAAAGACAAAGAGGAGAAACATTGGGATAAGGCGTTGAAAAATCGGGGCAGCTTGTCGGTCAGGCGCCGCGATTGTTGAAATCGCGCGCCAAACATGACGCTAGAAGAAGATGAAGGAAGAGAGAGAGAGAGAGAGACAAAAACAGGGAAGGAGAGAGAGATATGTATATGTATATATATGTATACGTATGTAATACGTATTTTGTATATTGTTCGTGTGTATATGTAACCTTCCCCCTCTCTGTATGAGATACAGTTAGGTACGTCTGTTGGTTACACCACCTTTGTTCATTTCACGTGAAACGTGTTAGGATTTGATATTTACTTGGTTAAAACCTTCCCCCTCTCCGTATGAGATACAATTAGGTACGTCTGTTGGTTACACCACCTTTGTTCCTTTTACGTGAAACGTATTAGGATTTGATGTTTACCTGGTTAAAACATTCCCCCTTTCCGTATAAGATATTGTTAGGTACGTCTGTTGGTTACACCACTTTTGTTCCTTTCACGTGAAACGTGTTAGAATTTGATGTTTACCTACTTAAAACCTTCCTCATTTCCGTATGAAATACGGTTAGGTACCTCTGTTGGTTATACCACATTTATCCTCTTGCGTAAAATGCGTTTGGATTCATTCACTATTTCTCTTCTCGCGTGAGACGCATTTGGATTTGTTCACCATTTCCTCCTTTCGCGTGAGATGCGTTAGGTTGTTGATTTACTTTGTTAAAAACATCAGGTGCGCCTGATGTTTACACCATCTTTCCTCCTTTCGCGTGAGACGCGTTAGGTTGTTGTTTTACTTGGTTAAAAACATCAAGTGCGCCTAATGTTTACACCATCCTTCCTCTTTTCGCGTGAGATGCGTTAGGTTGTTGTTTTACTCGGTTAAAAACATCAGGTGCACCCGATGTTTACACCATCATTCCTATTCTCGCGTGAGACGTGTTAGGTTGTTATTTTACTCAGTTAAAAACATTTTGTGCGCTTGATGTTCACACCATCTTTTCTCCTTTCGAGTGAGACATGTTAGGTTGTTGATTTACTCGGTTAAAAACATCAGGTGCGCCTGATGTTCACACCATCTTTCCTCCTTTCACATGAGACACGTTAGGTTGTTGATTTATTCGATTAAAAAAAAAAAAATCAGGTGCGCCTGATGTTCACACCATCTTTCCTCCTTTCGTGTGAGACGTGTTTAGATTTCAAGTTCATCACTTTGGGTTGTGGAACATTTGTATGCGATGCACCCCTCTTTCATTTGTGCGGTATGCACATTTGTATCCGATGCACTCCCCCTATTTCATTTGTACGGTATGCACATTTGTATGCGATGCACCATTTCCTTTCATTTGTGCGGTATTCACATTTGTATGTAATGCACTCCCCACTCTTTCATTTGTGCGGTATGCACATTTGTATGTGATGCACCCCCTTCTTTCATTTGTGAGGTATGCACATTTGTATGCGATGCACCCCCTTCTTTCATTTGTGCGGTATGCACATTTGTATGCGATGCACCCTTTTTTATTTCATATCATTTACATGAGGCTTGCCTTATTATATATTATGTCTTACATTATACACATCATGCATTTCCAAAATAAAATAAGAAAAAAAAGAAAAAAAAAATTGACTTTCACTTGCATTAGCATATCATTTGCATAGTTACATGTTGCATCACTTGGCTACAATCTATTCACATCACCATTTGACACAGTTTATGCTGGCTCCCACTTTTTGGGTTGTAAAAACCACTCGTTTGTACTGGCTCTTTTTCGGGATGACAAAACTATCCCTTTCTCGGGTTGGCAATCGAAACCATTATTGGTTAATACCTCAATTTTCTTGGATTGTTGGTTAAGACTATCTCTTGATTAATACCTTCCTTATTTTGGGACCATTCAGCAGATACATTTCGTTCTCTTACGTAGATGTATTCGAGTTTTATCCCTTGTTATGTTTCATATTACTTGTTGTATTGCATTAGTCATGCACTTTTTCAAAAAAGACAAAAAAAAAAAAAAAAAAAAAGAGTTCAATTTTCAATTGCATATCATTTGCGTTCTGCCCCTAAACTGCGCTGGTTTGATTCCTCACAAAAGGATACGTAGGCAACCCTCGGGTTCAACCACTTGTATTGCATCTTGTTTGTTTGCCTAAGTCTTGTAGCCTTGTCAAAAGGGTCATTTTCGGGCTTTGACATTCACTCACGTCATGAAATGACTTCGAGCTCTGTCAAAGAGGGGCAACTATAGAAACCCCATTTTGACCGGGCCTAAGACTTGAGCACTTTCTTTTGATTATCCGATGATGAAAATAAGAATATGTTATCCCTCAAAATTCTCAGTGAAAAGAGCCTAAGATAATGCCAAAGGCTCTAGTCCCCTATTTTTAGAAAGTGGATCAATGTTGCACATTTTAAGACAAAGTTTTTGAAGATTAACTATTTCTAGGATTTGGTTGACTTTTCGCTATGACACGAAACTATTCTAAAGTTATGCGCGATTTGGATAGTCATTGTTTGAGGCATAAGGCTCGCTAGATACCAAAAAGTCGCACCATTGAGGAAGGTATGGACCATGAGAAGACTTCTTCCTGGGAAGTGAAGTTACTTTGACTTAGGCTATGATTGACCTGAGTTCGGAACTTTAATTTGTGGACGTTGTGACCCAACTTCTCGTTGGAGAATTGAATAAGTAGATCCGTAGGGATTTACCTTCTGCTTTTATGGTGAAAAGTTAGAAGCGCAAAAAGGATTGCTAGTTCCAATAAATCTTTTGCGACCTAAAACAGTTATCCAAATAGTGGTTCTTAGATTTAGTTGAGCCATGATAGGCCAACGATGATCGATGAAGACCACTGAGGCATGATCAATGGTCCAAAAGAAGTTTTTCCTTACTTAGTCATTATGAGCCAGGAATTTATATGGTTGTCGCCACTTAGGATGGGCAGTTCTCTGTTATAGACATGATGGATATGGGTGATATAATTTATATGCTCAGATATAAGATCCTAAGAGATTGTTTAGGGAGAATTCTCGATTTTTCTTTGATGACTCGCATAAGGAATATCCTAAAATGATTCTAGATACGAAATTGCAAAGCCCATTGACTTACCCATCGATAAAAGCTAGAGTTTTAGCTATTGAGTGAATCCTCGGATTGTCTTTAGGAGAAACAGATTACCTATATTCCTTGATGTAGACACCCTATTTTTGACCACTCTTAAGACTTGGGCGCCTCAGGTTGATCGCTCGATGATGAAAGTTACGCTGTACAATCACTCAATTGCTTCAGCTAGAAGTGCTTCTAAATTCCAACCTTACACCCCATTTTGGACCAAAACTATTTTAGACCTTAAAACCCTCTTTTTCAAAATATTTTGTTTAAAGATTTCTACGATGTCTCAAGGCTCACATTTTGTTTAAAACATTACACTTTTTGGTAAATCAAGTAAAGACAAAGTGGAAATAAATGAAAGGGAGTGAACTCTTTGAAAAATCTTTAAAACCTTTTATTTATAGGTTTGGAGTTGAAGAAAATTGGAGAAAAGGGAAAAAAAACTAGTTAGGGAGGAAGTTAGGCATTAATACGTTGGGATATAAATGAGCAGTCTTCACTAAAATAGGCATATCTCTTTGCACACTTAGAATTTAGATATGAGGCTACCTCCATTGGAAATTAGACTTCCGGTGCTTCAATTTAGACTCAATAATGACCTAAAACCGAGTTCGGATGAGGGATATATGCCCGTTTGAAATCGGGCCTAGATACAAATTTTGTCTGGCCGGCCACTAATAGTGGGTTGCTGGCCACTTGTGTCAAAAACACAAATATTTTTGCCAACTTTACCCCAAAAGCTCCAGATGTTCCTATGTAGATATTTTTGACCTAAGAGGTTGTTTTTCTATAAATATAAGGCCAACCCTTAAGTTTTTAGGTCATAAAAAATTCCAAAAGTCCCAAAACTTTAAATTCTCTCTCTATCTCTATCTTGCAACACACACACCTTACCCAAACACTTCCTAAACCAATATTGGAGCTCTCCTTGCTGAGATTATTGAGTCCAAATTTCAGCCATTGAGAGTGAGAACTTGTGGGTTTATGAATAAAAAAGTTACCTTGCTTCAAGAGGTATAATTTTGAGCATCTTTGCACTATTTCTTTTCTCTCTTTTCTTGCTATTTTTGAACTATTTTTACACTGTTTTTATGGGCTGAAGCTTATAGTTTAAGGCCATTAAAGGTAGAGGGGTTAATCACCCTTCTTTAAACCTTATCTCCTAGGCCTTTACCCTTGTGTTTCATATCTTTTTATCAACTTTTTTTTGAGCTTTTTGCCACTGATTTTCAAAGGTTTTCAGTGGCTAAAAATGTGGCTTTGAAGTTCTAAAAATGGAGGGGTTAGCCACCCCTCTTTTGGCTTATTTCCTAGCTTTAATTTCCCTTTATTTTAGCTTACTCTTTTAACTGTTTTTACTTCAATTCCAACATTTTTTAGCTTATTTTAGAATTGTTTTTATGAGTTAGTTGCATTTGAGCTTTGTATAGTATGCTTGTAGTGTAATGGTTCTCATAGGTTTAGTGGTTTAGGCCTTAGCCACCAACTTATTTGAGTTAATAGCATTTATTTCTTGTTTTCCATACTTGTTTTTCATCTCTAATCACCTCTGCAGCTGTAGGCACCCCATTTTTGACCGCCTTTACGACTTGGGCGTCGTCGCTTGCGCACCCAATGATGAATTTGTATATGCTTGTCAAGTGCTCAAAGTCCTCAAAGAAATGCCACAACTTTGAGCCTTCAAACCCTACACACCTTGTGACTTGTTTTTGGACCAAAAAAGAAGTTTTTCAAGCCTAAAAACCCTGGGACCTGCCCGCCACCAATGTAGGCTATCTTCCACCAATGTAGGTTGCCGGCCAACATCAGTGGCTTGCCGGCCACTTGTGTATTTTTGCAGATATTTTGGCCAGCTATGCCAACTGTTTTCGCATATGCATGCACCTGTCAACATGTGTATGTATTGATATTTCTGAAGGAGTTTCATGTTTTTCTATATATAGAAGACCTCCTCTTCCATTTTTTAGGCTTGAAAATTTTGGAACAAAATTAATTCTCTCTCTATAATTCCTTCTCTCTCTTGCAAATTCTTAAGCCTTTGCCTATACATTCTAAACCAAACCTTGTGGTATTGGAGCTAAGGTACTTTTGAGCTTACTTTGAGCTCTTGAGGGCGTGTAAGTATTGATTTGTGACTTAAAAAAGGTTATCCTCTTCAAGAGGTATAAGACTTGGCTTATTTCTTTGCTTTGTTTGCTATTTTGCTTACTATTTTTTGGACTATTTTTTGGGCTATTTATACTCTGTATTTTTGGGGTAAAACGTATGGTTTAAGGCCATTAGGGGTGGAGGGGTGGATCACCCTTCTTTGTACCCCATTTCTTAGGTCTTTGCCCTTGTGTTTCCCACCTCTTTGTTAACTTTTTTTGAGCTTTTAAATACTGAATTTCAGAGCTTTTTCAGTGGCTAAAACCATGTTTTGAAGTCCCAAAAATAGAGGGGGTAGTCTTCCCTCCTTATGCTTATTTACTAGCCTAACTTGCTTCATGTTTTAGCTTATTGTTCTAGCTATTGTTAGCTTAATTCCAACATGTTTAGGATTGTTTTAGAACTATTTTAGGATTGTTTTTAATTGTTCACTACATTTAAGCTTTGCATAGCATGCTTGTAGTATAATAGTCCTCATGAGTTTGGTGGTTTAGGCCTTAGCCACCAACCTATTTGAGTTGATAGTGTTTATTTCAAGCTCTCTATACTTATTTTCATATCTAATCACCTCTGCAACCTCCCTCCTTTCTTGCCTTTTTATTTTCTTTGAAAGTTGTTTTAAACTAGTTATTTGTTAAGCATGAGATTGATGTATTGTGCTTAATGGTTTAATCCCTTTGGGGATTCATTACCAACGACATGACACTTCTCTCATGCCTAAAACAACTCTTGGTTTGGTGCTCCTTTCCATTAGAGGACTTAAAGCTCACTTTTGGACTCAGTTGGTTAAAGAATGGTTGGTAATTAAAATGAATTAATAAAATTAGAACTAAAAGTGATGCAAGATAATAAAATCAACTTGGGTTTAATTGGACGTTAATTGAATCCATTGAGTCTTGAGTCGTTTCATACTTTTTAGTGATGTAAACAGTTCAAGAGTCAATGTCAACCACTTCCCTTGATCAATCCATGATAGGGAGAAGGTTTGAGAGTCTTTCATTGTGCATTTATTAAAATTTTACACCTAGGTTCATAGGCCATCATGTAATGAAATTTCATTGATTGATGGCTTGTGAATTGAGCTTGCCACTCCTTTGAGTTGTTTGATGATAAAGAGGGGTAAGGTGTACAAACATACCTTGAGAATACCCTGTTTGTGCACTGTTTGTCCTCTGTTGCAGTAGGAGGAACCAAGTTTTAGTGGCCAGCAAGCCATCTTTTCTGGATGGCAGGCTACCATTTGTAGCCGGCCGGACACCACTTTTGGTCTGCCGGCCACTTTTGTCAAATTGAGTAACAATTTTTTGGAACAGAGCAGAGGCTGAGGTGAGGTGAAAAGATGTTGTACTATGCAACAGATGCATTCTGGCAGCAGAACAGTGGGCTTTTCGGGTGGAAATCCGCGTATGCATAAGCATCCCTCGCTTCCCGGGGCCAATTAGTTAACTTAGTTACTTCTTTAATGTTGTATTTATGTTGTGATTAAGTAGTTAATTGTAATTTGTAATTAATTAGTTGTTTTCATAGAATAGTTAATTAATTGGTTTTGTAATAAATAGCTAGCATAGTTAGTTTATTCGTCTTGTAATAATTAGTTAATTCGTTTTGTAATAGATAGTTAATTAGCTTAGCTAGTTAGTTTATTCAGACCCTCCTACATGAGGGCAAAATATGTAATAATGTGTATGTCTTCCAACCTCACGTCTTTTTCCCTTTTATTTACTTGCTTATGATAGTTAGTTTAGGGCATCATGTTTCGTTTAGCATCTCTCATGCTTTGCATCCATTGTCTTACATGAATTGAGCTCGGCACATTATTCTAACTTGCATTGTTAGTTAATACTTTTTTGAATACGTGCTTAGACCGCATGCTATCAAATTGATTCATATGCCATATTAGTAGTCAAGCCTAGTAATTGCTTATTGCATGCGTTGCATTAGTCATATTGCATAGTTAGGATCATGCATTATTCTAACTCTATCATCTTTTTTGGCTTGGAGTACTAGGTAAGCTTTTGTTTGTTTTAGCATTTTTCATTGCATGTTAGTGTTGCCATGTCAAAGTATGTTCACCATGAGGCTAAGTGCTTAAGTGATAAATTATTTGAATCCCTGTGGATAAAGGATAGTTGCTTGAATTAGGATAGTTTGATTAGTGTACATTTGAGCCCACTTTCTCAAGTGGCACATTCACAAATTCTTTTTAAAAACAAACATGAAATCAAATGTTCCAATTTTGGCAAAATAGTCTATACTTGTGTGCGCATCACATAGCAAGTTAGCCTAATAAATCGGAACAAGAGCATATAATGTAAATAAGAATCACATCATGATTAGTAGATGCCGATCTTTGATCGGGCGAGCGGGGATTCTCAATTTATGACCTTCCCCTCTCGTACCTAAGTTTCCGAGCCAAGACAATCTTGATGATGACGAACACGTGACCTTTGGCACGAGTCATGGGTTTCCTAAATTTCCCCAAAAAATTTAGGTGGCGACTTTGTATTTGGCAAAACAGTCAATTTTTGACATTTTGATTCAAAATTGATTTTCAAAAGATTTGCTGAATTTGGACTCTTTGGTGTTTATCTGTTTCACATTGCACTTGTGAGATTAGATTCAAAACCGCGGGAGTTTGATACTGTAGGGCTAGTCGTCTTCCGAAAGGAGCACGAAAAGTCGAGCTACAGCAACCTCCCTCATTTCTTGGATTTTTCTTTGTTTTGAAAGTTGTTGCAAACTACTTGATTGTTTAAGCTTGAGATAGAGGTATTATGCTTAATGGTTTAATCCCTTTGGGGGTTCATTACCAACGGCATGGTGTCTCTCTCATGCCCAAAACAACTCTTTGTTTGATGCTCCTTTCCATTAGAGGACTTAAAGCTCATTATTGGACTTAAATAAACTAATGAATGGATGGTAATTGGAAAGAAGCAATAAAATTGGGACTAAAAGTGATGCAAGATAACAAAAAGGTTTGGGTTCAATTGGACGTTAATTGAACCCATTGAGTCTTGATTCGTTTCATACTTGTTAGTGATGAAAACGGTTCAAGAATCAATGTCAACTCCTTCCCTTGATCAATCCATGATAGGGGGGGTTTTGAGAGTCTTTAAATTGTGCATTTATCGAATTGTGTCCCTTAATTCATAAGTCATCACGCAATGAAATTGTGTCAATTGATGATTTGTGAATCAAGCCTACTCCTCCTTTAACCTTGTAGCTCGACTTTTCGTGCCCCCTTTTGGAAGACGAATAGCCCTACAGTATCGAACTCCCGTGGTTCTGAATCTGATTTCACAAGTGCAATGTGAAACAGTGAAAACATAAAAAGAGTCCAAAACCGACAATTTTTTTTGAAAAATCAATGTTTGAATCAAATGCCAAAAATAGACTGATTTTATAGAGTCACCACCTAAATATTTTTGGAAAATTTAGGAAACCAGAGACTCGTGCCAAAGGCGATTAGTCTGTCATCACCAAAGTTGTCTTGGCTCGGGAACTTAGGCACGAGAGGGGAAGGTCATGAATTGAGCACCCCCCTCGCCTGATCAAAGATCGACCTCTACTAATCATGATGTGATTCTTATTTACATTATATGCTCTTATTCCGATTATTAACTATTTTTACTACATGGTGCACACAAGTATAGACTAATTTGCAAGATTTAGAACATATGATTTGTTTGTTTGAAAAAAATTATTTTGTGAATATGCCACTTGAAAAAGTGGGCTAAAATGGACATTAATCAAATTATCCCAATTCAAGCAATTAGCCTTCATCCACAAACATTAAAACAATTATATCGTTTAAACAATTAGCCTCATGGAAGTGTGTTTTGACATGGTACACAAACATTCGATGCAAGATACTAAAACATAAAAGCTCATCTAGTACTCCGAGCCAAAATAAAACAAAATTATTAGAAAAATATGCATTTCCTAATTAAATGCAATATGGCTAATGCAAAGCACACCTTATGTAATTTATAGGCTCGGCTATGAGCATGGCATATGATTTCATTCAAGGCATTTGATAAAGCACATATTCAAGTAATGAATTTTGACATTGATATTGGGTTAGCATGATGAGCCGAACCTTGGATGCATACAAGACAATGGATGCGAAGTATAAGAATGCTAATTTGAAAAAATGATGTTCCTATTCTAACCATCATAAGTAAGTAAGTAAATAAAAGGAAGAAAGACGTGGGGTTGGAAGACATACACGTTATTACATAGTTGACCTCATGCAAGAGGGTGCGAATCAAAGTCTGAATTAAACTAATTATTACAAAACTGAGTGAATAAATAAGTGAAGAATAACTAGCTAACTACTCTATTACAACAAGGATAATAATGATAAGCAGACTAACTCTTTAAACAATTTCAAATAAACAATAATAATAAATTAATTAAATACAACACTAATCGTGATGTAAGTAAGGATGCGCAAGGGTTGTATGCTCAATGCCCAAGAACAACTTTGTCTGTCCCAGGTTTGCTCTGTTTCACCTTCAGCAACTACCCTCTATTTTCTACAAAATACCCTACTAACCAAACATTGATGACCGGTCGACCCTCAATGAAGCCCGGCTGGGCCTAAAGAAGGCCGGCCGTGCCTCAATGTCATGCAAAATTTTGTTTTGTGCTTTAAAGTGAAAACAGTACAGACAGAGTGTACTGGACTCTGTTTGTCCCTCTTACACTTCTCTATCATAGGAAAGCCTCGAGAGAAGGTTGGAATTGTTTCTAAAACCATCAATGACCAAGTTGATTGCTTGATGATTTTGGGTACAATTTGGACAAAAATCAATGAATGAAATGAACAAAAAACCACCCCTCCCTCCTATCATAAGATGAACTCAAAGAGGAAGGTAGAGACGCTTCAAGGTTCATCCAAAACATCATGAATTGATGTAAGACAACCCTTGACACAATGGATTCGACATAATGTCGGGCCGAAACCCCAAGCAATATAACTTATTTTCTTTATGTGGGTTGATTCATTTTAAGCCAAATTCATTAGTCTTTATCATCCTTTAATCCATTAAGTCCAAGATAATTGCTACGTCCACTAAATGAGAAATATGTCAAACGAGAAGTGATTCTCAACAACAAAAAGAGACTACACCGTTGGCAATGAACCTCCATAGAGATTAAGCCATTAAGCATAAATCGCTAGTTCACGTTTTGAATGACTATCAACCGATTGAAACAACTCTCAAATGAAAGAGATGAATGACATGTTGATTATTAAAATGAGGTTCTTAAACATGGAAAAGAGTTAAATAAAAGCTAAGAACAATATACTACAAGTTATGTAGTCAAACTTATGAGACAACAACCAAACTAATCAAAGCATGAACTATTTAAATAACTTAGAACGGCCCCAAAATAGCCCTTAAGAGATGAAAAACAGTGGCTTAGAATGCATGAAAAGAGCCTTAAAAAGCTAATCAACAAAGAGAGAAAATAAGACTAGTAATCAATAACAAGGAGGGGTGGCTAACCCCTCCACTTTTGAAATCTCAAAGCATGATTTTTAGCCTTTTTTAAACTCTGAAAATCAGTTTAAGGAACAAAGAAAAGAGTACAAAAGTAAGGGTTTGAGCTATAGGTAAAGGTGTAGAAAGAGTGTAAATTCTCTATATCCTTTTGGTAGCTCTCCAAACCCAAACTTAAACACTTAGAATAGAATCAAAGCAGCATGAAACTACAAGAACTATATAGCAAATGATAGAACAAGAAGTAAAAGATAGGATGACAAGCTTATACCTCTCAAAGAAGTATGCTTTTGCTTGTGATTCAAACTAAGTCTCAACACACTCTTAAGCTTGAATTATGGTGTTCAAGGCTCAACCAAGGTTCCGAGGCCAAGGTATGAAGGTGTCTATGGTGTATGGATATAGGTTAGCACAAGAAAAAGGAGAATAGAGAGCTCTCAAGGTGGTATAGAGGCTTTCTTGAAATTCTTCCACCCTCAAAATAGAGCTATATGGTCGTTTTTATAGAATTTGAGCAAGATGAGGCATAAATATCTTCAAAAATTAATAGTTGGTGGCCTCCTGCCTGGAATAGTGTTTCTCGCTATTAAGGCATGACCGGCCATCAATAGCCACGACCGGCCTTTACTGAGGCACAGTCGAGCCTCAATGTGTTCCTTTGTTTTTTTGTTTCAACCTCAGCATAGGGTGGCACAATGTGTAAAAACATATTTCTTGGGTATAATCAGTGGGAATATGGAAGGTTTAGGATTGTTTTGGAGCTTAAAACATGGCCCCTTCGTTGAGACCTCGAACCACGCACAACACCACTTTCATCATCGAGTGTACCGAACAAAGCGCTCGACCCTTGCGGGAAGTCAAAAACGGGGTGTCCACGGACCTGTTTATTGATAAGGAGAGGCAAAGTGGACAAACATCCCCTGAGAATACTCTGGTTTGTGCTCTGTTTTTCCTCTGTTGCTACAGGACAGAACCAACATTAGTGGCCGGCAGACCACTTTTTCTGGACAACAACCCACTATTAGTGGCCTGCTGGCCACTATTTTTGGGTTTCCGGCCACTTTTTCAAGGCAAACAGTGCCCTTTTTCCAGCAGAGCAAAGCAGAGTAGAAGCTAAGATGAAAAATAGTACATTTTTCCAACTGTAAAATAGAGGCATTCTGGTAGCAAAAACGAAGAGCATTATCGGGTGGAAATCCGCATCCATGCATGAGCCGTCCCTTGATTCTCGGGATCCATGAAGATGATATTGTAATTATGCTTAGAGTAGAGGCCTTATACTAATTAGTTAGAATAGCTATGTGTTGTACTTATTTAATTAGCTAGAATAATTAGTTAATTATGGTGTTATAATAATTAGCTAGTTTGGTTCATTTATTTCATTTGGGTTGTAATAGATTAGTTAATTCGTAGTAATTAGTTAGGGCATTCATTCGGACCCTCCTGCGTGAGGACAATCATGTAATAATGTGTATGTCTTCCAACCCCACATCTTTCTCCCTTTTATTTACTTGCTTATAATGGGTAGTTTAGAGCATCATGTTTCATTTAGCATATTCCTTGATTTGCATCCACTTGTCTTGCATTCATCGAGGCTCGGTTCATCATTCTAACAAACATTGTAGTTTACATACTTCGTTGAATACGTGTTTAAACCGCATGCTATGAAATTGATTCACATGTCATAATTAGTAGTTGAGCCTATTAATTACATCTTGTATGCGTTGCATTAGTTATGTTTCATTAGTTAGGAGCATGCATTTTTCTAATTATTTTCTACCTTTTGGCTTGCCTTGGAGTACGAGGTGAGCATTTTTGTGCTTTAGCATATCGCATGCGTGTGATTGTTGCCATGTCAAGCATGATTACCATAAGGCTAATTGCTTAATCGATGTACTTTCTTGAATGCTTGTGGATGAAGCTTAATTGCTTGAATTAGAATAATTTGAGTAATATACATGTGAGATCACTTTTTCAAGTGGTACATATTCAAACAAGTTTCAAAAAAACATGAATCAAATTGTTCTAATTTTTGCAAATTAGTCTATATTCATCACATAGTAAATTAGTCTAATAAACCAGAACAAGAGCATATAATGTAAATAAGAATCACATCATGATTAGTAGAGGTCGATCTTTAATCGGGTGAGTGGGGTGCTCAATTTATGACCTTCCCCTCTCGTACCTAAGTTCCTGAGCTGAGACAATCTTGGTAATGACGGACACGTGGCCTTTGGCACGAGTCATAAGTTTCCTAAATTTTTCAAAAATATTTAGGTGGCGACTCTGTATCTGGCAAAGCAGTCCATTTTGACATTTTGATTTATAATCGATTTTCCAAAAGATTTACTGGATTTGGACTCTTTGGTGTCTATCTATTTTACATTGCACTTGTGGAATTAGATTCAAAACCGCGGGAGTCCGAACTGTAGGGCTAGTCATATCCGAAAGGAGCACGAAAAGTCAAGCTACACTTGATCCTTTTTGTTGTGGGAGCCTGAAGTACGCTACGTGGGCGTATTCGGCATGATGAGTGTTATCTTTGGTAAATGGTTAACTGAGTAGTTTAGATATTGACCTTGCTCATTATACTGTGGATAGAATACTTTACTAGTAGTATATAAATTTACCCCTTATAAGATTCAATGCGCTAGTTGGGTGCATCTTGAATGAATGCAAATTGGTCACCAAAATATCTTTAAAGAGGTAATTGCGCAAGAGATAGTGATCTTGAACTACTTCATGTGAGGCGTACATGGTGGATTCCGTTGTGTATGCTTATTGCAAGAGGTGCTGATAAGGCTTATGTTTGGAATATAGAATTGCGCAAACTGTGGTTTTGTTTTTTCAGTCAATCACTTATTTTTGTGAGATTATGGGATGTTGATACTATTATGGTTTGTGTCATAATGATTAGCAAATGATGATGTCAGCAACAAGATTGGCTCACTCACACAAGCAATCGCCCTTGGCACTTGGGAGCGAGTAAGGATGAGACTAGTGATTTATTTTTATTTGGAGCCAAGAAAGGTTTAAATTATCTACTATGTATGTCACCTTGGTTACAACCAAGATGAGGTCATGTTAAAGACCAAACATGGATGTAGTACCCACTTTCCATGTTGTGCCTGCTATGATTAGGCAGATGCGAGATCTCATTTGGCGCCTAGAAGGCGAGCAAATAGAGAATTCGGGTTAGGCGCTAGAAAGCCACTAGACTAAGATCTGTACGGTGTATCGAGTATGATGTCACTCTTTGGAAGAGTTACTCCAACGTAGCATGTATTCATATTACATGTGCTTGGCGACCGAGTAATGAGGTGAGAGAATGGATCCTTGTTTTCTCACCGTGTGAGTCTTACGTGTCATTACTTATATGACTTTTACTTATGTATCCTTTTGTGACCTTTGACTATGTCATAAGGTAAGGGGTTGATGTTCTGCTACTTTGGTATGTTGTCTGCGGTCATGTATGATTTGGCCTTAAGGGACATCACTAGGAAAGCAGTTAATCTTAAACTAAATGACATGAGGGCGAAGGGAAGATCATTTAGTATTACACCACTGTTGTATATCACTGCCGGCAACTCACATCACTCTGTATGAGAGGCAGATTGAGTGTGAATACATTGCAAAAATTGAGAGGGTCAAGCATGCTCTTTTGAGAGATTAGAGATATTTTTTGGACCGGTGTAATTAGATGGGTCTGGGGTATATGAGACACTATTTCTATTCTTTTTGGGTTGATGTCCCTATGTTGGCTCATTTTGAGTTTCTAGTATAGAGCTCCCACATGCAGGTGTTCTTCGCGGTCACATAGATCATTAGCTAGTATGGGATTGTTCAATATTTGGAGAGATGGAGATGGAGATGTGGCAGTGTCATACCAACTCATGTGCAAGGGAGAGACGTTGGAAATTGGGCCAGGTATTGGACTTGGATTTGGGCGCCCATGTGGCATGACCCATGGCCCATTCAAATTACCCATGTAATTTGAATTTGATTTCCCGATTATCCTATTTGTTAAGATAACCTACTATCTATCTATATCTATCATATCCTTAGGAGATATGGATAGATGGTTAGATATTTGGTCTATATATCAGATATGATATATGGGATATGGGCATGAATCGAATAACAAAAGATTTTTCCCATACTCTTTCCAACTCTCTTCTATCTGAATAATGATCAAGCCTTTGCACTGTGACTAGTGTAGGTGATACTCATACTGTGGTATCACTCCATTGTTAGGTGTTCTTAGTTCGTGGTTGTGAAACACGTGATTTACCCACAAGGTTCTTCGTTTCCGATTCTATCACATAAGGTATGGTTTGAATCTTTTTACCCACTGTGTTATCTGTATCTTACATCCTTGGCTCCAAATAAAAATAAACCATTAGTCTCGTCCTTACTCGCTCCCAAGCGCCAAGAGCGATTGCTCGTGTGAGTGAGCCAATCTTGCCTGCTGACATCATTATCTACTAATCATTATGACACAAACCATAATAGTATCAACATCCCATAATCTCACAAAAATAAATGATTGATTGACAAAATACAACCACAGTTTGCGCAATTCTAGATTCCAAACATAAGCCTTATCAGTACCTCTTGCGATAAGCATGTACAATGGAATCCACCATGTGCGCCTTACATGAAGTGGTTTAAGATCACTATCTCTTACGCAATTACCTCTCTAAAGATATTTTGGTGACCAATTTGCATTCATTCAAGATGCGCCCAACTAGCGCATTGAATCTTACAAGGGGAAATTTTATATACTACTAGTAAAGCATTTTATCCACAGCATAATAAGTAAGGTCAATATCTAAACTACTCAGTTAACCATTTACCAAAGATAACACTCATCATGTCGAATACGCCTATATAGCGTACTTCAGGCTCCTATAACAAAAAGGATCAAGGAATATAGGTCATCTGTTTCTCCCAAAGACAATCCAAAGATTCACACAATAGCTAAGGCTCTAGCTTTTACCGATGGGTAAGTTAATGGGCTTGCAATTTCGCATCTAGAATCATTCTAGGATATTCCTAATGTGAGTCATCAAAGACAAACCAAGAATTCTCCCAGAACAATCTCTTAGGATCTTACATCCGAGCATATACATTACATCACCCATGTCCATCATGTCTAAAACAGAGGATTGCCAACCCTAGGTGGCGACAATTATATAAATTCCTGGCTCATAATGACTAAGTAAGGAAAAACTTCTTTTGAACCATTGATCATGCCTCAGTGGTCTTCATCAATCATCGTTGGCCTATCATGGCTCGATGAAATCTAAGAACCACTATTTGGATAACTGTTTTAGGCCGTAAAAGATTTATTGGAACTAGCAATCCTTTTTGCGCTCCCAACTTTTCACCATAAAAGTAAAAGGTAAATCCCTACGGATCTACTTATCCAATTCTCCAATGAGAAGTTGGGTTACAACGTCCAAAAATCAAAGTTCCAAACTTATGTCAATCATAGCCTAAGGCCTCGTTTGGGAACAGGCTAATTTAGTAACTTTTTGGCTATTTGACTAAAATATGAGCTAAAAAAAGCTAATATGTTTGGGATGACTTTTTGACTTTTTACGAAAAGATGTGCAAAAAGTAGAGAGAAAAGAGAATATTTGACTTTTTGGTATGAGTTATTGACTTTTTGACTAATTTAGTAACTTTTTGGCTTTTTGACTAAAAGGGAGGGTTCCCACATGAGGCCCAAGTTAAAGTAATCTCACTCCCTAAGAGGAAGTCTTATCATAGTCTACAATGTAGGGCGGAAGGTGTGCGCGTGTGAAGCACAGACGACACACACGTGAGAAGCGTGCCTAGGGCGTACGGGGTAGCAAGTGATGCATGGCGCTTGCGTAGGCGGCGCTGACGGTCATCTAGCAGGTACTGCTTACGCGTCGCCTTCTAGGGTGTTTTCTGGTCCAATTTTGGTACTGTCGGACTCCATTTTCCAAAATAAAAACAATGATGGTCTCAAGAATGACATTTGACAAACACAAATAATGGGGTGTATCACACACTCTCTCTAATAAGAATGGAAGTCCAGAAACTCTACACTTCATCTTCTTTCTTAAGCTACAAAAAAATCAAAACAAACCCAAATTAGGATTTGATTTTTCTCATCAACTGTAAGTCCGAATCTAACAAATAATATATGGTTTCGAAGGTCTCGAAACAAGAATTCTAAATATGTAAGATTTGTATACTGAAATTAAAGCATGTAAAACCATCATGCAAGTAAAGTTTCGGGAATATAAAATGGGTCTCCATTTTTCTTGAAATCTAACCGTTGGATTTTCATGAAACTTTGCAAATATGTTCTATATGAAATGTACTACAACATATATAATTTTTAGGTTGATCGGATATATAATTTTTAGGTTGATCGGAGAAAGTTCAAAAAATATTAATTTTTTATACATATATCATGTATATATATATAATTATACACATATTTTAATGCACAAAAAAAAGCACGAAAATACCCATTGAAAGCTCTGATACCAATTGTAACGCCTCAACCCTTCACACGTCATCGATATTGTCCGCTTTGGGCTACACCTGCATGGATTTGTTCTTCCAATGGGTCACCCATCCCAGAACTACTCCAACCTAAGCACGCTTAACTAAAGAGTTCTGCTAAGGATCTCATTACCCAAGAAAAGGCCTCGATGCTATGTAAGGGTCTAGATTTTTATTTTTATAGCCTAGAAACTCCCCCTCCATTCCCGACGTGGGACACCGGGACCTTACAATCCACCCCTCTTAGGGCTACACGTCCCCGTGCAGTAGCCTGCCAGCTCACAAGCCCGTCCACATGCACCAAGAGATACTAGGGGCCCACATTGAAGTTGGCGAGCATGGCAGAGAGTTCACATCCAAGGACTACCAAGACCCACCACTAGTACCGTTGATTGACGCTGAGGAATTGAGAAAGTGGTCATTCTACAGGGCCATAATCGCTGAGTTCATTGCGACACTCTTGTTCCTTTACATTACTGTATTGACTGTGATTAGTTACTGTTGGAAATTGGGCCGAGTATTGGACCAGGATTTGGGCATCCATGTGGCATGACCCATGGCCCATTCAAATTACCCATGTTTATTGTGCTTTTGTAAGGGAAAATCTAGTCACATAGCGTAGCAAGAAGCAGGCAGTAGTTTCCAGATCTAGTGCTGAAGCTGAATACAGGGCTATGGCACATGGAACATGTGAACTAATGTGGCTTCAATCTTTGTTGAGTGATATTGGGCTTGATTGGAGTGATCCTATGACTTTGTATTGCAACAACAAGGCTGCTATTAGTATTGCACACAATCCTGTTCAACATGACCGGACTAAACATATTGAGATTGACAGACATTTCATTAAGGAGAAGTTGAATAAGGGCGTGATATGTATGCTTTTTGTTAAGTCTGAAGATCAACTGGCTGATGTTTTTACTGAGGGTCTTAGTAATAATGTCTTTCACCCTATTTATTGCAAGTTGGGCATGAGAGACATCTTTGCACCAACTTGAGGGGAAGTGTTAAGTGTTAGGGGTAGTTTCTTTATGTATTGTTCTTATTAGTATAAATAGTTGTGTATAAGGGAGAAACCCTATGCTTTTTGACTTAAGAAATATACAGCAGCTCTCTCTCTCTCTCTCTGTGTCTCTCTCTCTCTCTCGTTCTTCTTCTTCTTCTTCTTCTTCTTCTTCTTTTTCTTCTTCTTCTTCTTCTTCTTCTTCTTCTCATCATCTATACATTCAACAGAGATGTGGATCCAAGCCCCACCGTGATCTATGATCCTATACTATATCTATGCATTTATGATATAATTTATGTAAATTCACATCACATCTTATATATATGGCAATCCACATTCACTATAATATGATTCTATAAATATATGATCATGAATAAAGTTCACAACTTAACAAGTTCTAAACTTTTCAAAACTCTAATCTATATTTGTAACTTGTGTAAAAAAAAGACCATACAAAACAAAAGTTAGATTAGACAAATTTAAAAATTCCAAAAAGCCTTCATTTCTTCATTATTCAATCTTCATAATCTTCAAGGTCAATATCAGAGTTATCCTCTTCATCATCATCTACTATAGTCATTTCATCAAACTCTTCTTCCTCTTCCTCTTCTCCACCTTCAATCAATTCAATTTCATCATCGTCTTCAAATACTTTTCTTTTTCCTCTATCGTCATTTAAATTTCTTGGTCCTACGTTAATAAAAACAAATGAGGTTATGAATAACCAAGTAAAGGTGAAAATATAGAAACTAAATCTTTGAAATTAACTTATTTCAAATATAGAATTATACTTATTTTTCTCTTTTTGCTACTTGTCGCTCCTTCATCATCTTCAAAGCACTCTTGGATGTCCATCCATGAATGATCTTTGGGTAGACATGGATCCTCTTTCTCAGTAATCCATTCATAATCAGATTCCATATTCGACAAATAAATAGGATCATAAGTCTCACGCTTATCTTGTCTCTTAATTTGCCTCAACTCAAGTTGAACATTATACTTCACAAAAACCAAAGCATTCAACCGTTGTTGCTCCAATTGGTTTCTTTTCTTGGAGTGCACATGATCAAAAGTGCTCCAATTTCTCTTACCCGGTGGCACTACAAGTAAGGCTTAGCACTCTAATAGCTAGCTTTTGAAGCTCTTTGCACTTTTCTCCATAACTTTCCCACCATAGAGCTATAATAAAATGATAAAAGAGATGTTAGAGAATAATACATGCCAACATAATTGTTATGAAATTGTGAATACACAATTTCATAATCAAAAAATTTACTAGGTTATTTCTTTTTCCTTGTCAAGATGGCCATGCTCATACCAAACATACCCTCAGCCTTCTTGAACTTCTCTAATTGCTCATCAACCTTCACTCTATCCTCTATATCCAGAGACATCCTCTCAATGGTTTTAAATAAACCAATTTTCACCTCCGTATATGCTGCGAAGTTTTCTTGATAATGAAACCTAGAAAGAAAGATAACTTCATAAATAAATTTCATTACACATTTTGTATATAAGTCACACAAATAATTAGACAAAAGGAGTAAAAAACTTACATGGGATTAAGGTAATATGCCGCCGCATGAAAAGGCCTATGGAGTTGTAAATCCCATCAAATATCAATAATTTCCCAAATGTGCTTATATCTACCCCTCACTTGGTTCAAGTTTGAAGCAATTTCTTCATTCGCTCTATCCATAGCTTCATAAATAAATCCCATTGCCGACTTTGTATCACCATCCACAAGCCTCAAAATTTTCACCAAAGGGAGCACACACTTTAAGCAATACTTGATTGCTTTCTGAAATCTAGTAACTCCCAAGATTGTTCCTTGTGCCTTTTTTGCATTAACAGATGTAGAATAGGTGCTTCTAGCCCACTCTTTCGATGCAAACATAGCTAAATTGGAGCTTTCTATCTTGGAAACTTTTTAAAGTAAGGAAGGCAGTGGCAAATTTAGTAACTTTGATTTCCTGATTATCCTATTTGTTAGGATATTCCACTATCTATCTATATCTATCCTATCCTTAGGAGATATGGATAGATGGTTAGATATTTGGTCCATATATCAAATACAATATATGGGATGTGGGCATGAATCAAATAACGACTGATTTTTCCCATACTCTCTCTAACTCTCTCCCATCTGAATAATGATCAAGCTTTTGCACTATGACTAGTGTAGGTGATACTCATATTGTGGTATCACTCCATTGCTGGGTGTTCTTAGTTCGTGATTGTGAAGCACATGATTTACCCACAAGGTTCTTCGTTTCGGATTCTATCACATAATGTGTGATTTGAATTTTTTTACCCACTGCGTTATCTATATCTTACATTTATGAATCAAAGAAGTAGGCTCACACCCATAAAATCATAAGAAAGTGAACAAGAGAAGAAAGGAGAAAAAAAAAAACATGAATCATAGGAATCATAAAAAATAATAAGAAAATTATAAACATGAATCATATTTATTTATAAGGTCATGAGTCATGAATAGAAATGGCGCATTCACAATAGAATGGAAACCACCCATAGAATCATGATGAAAAATGAACCATTATTTCAAAATTAGAAACCACAACTTCATAAATCACGAATTTTTACTTAATAAGAAACCACTACTTTATAATGAAATTTATAAACTCAAGTTAATTAAAAGTCCATACTAACTTTAGTGGATAATTAAAGTTAGAAACTCAAACACCCACATTTTTGCTTTATTTCCCCATTTTCATGCCTTTTATCTATTAGAAACCCTTAACACTTTTCATCTATTCCCATTCAAAACCATTTTATAGAAAGGGAGGAGCCATACATGTTACAAAAATGGCGATGGAGAGTCCTATTGGGGAGTAGTTGTAGTTTTGGAGGCATAACCCAAAGTACCAACAACATTTGATTCTGCAAACAGTGTTTATATTTATAGAGATAGAATGGGAATCCTAAATTGTGTTCTCTCTAACCCCAACCCAATCGACACCCCTGTCACCTCTCTGACTCCATCCATATCCAAACTCTCTTAACACATAAACACCAAATAGAAATATGCACAAAACAGGAACGAGAGAGTAGAGCTCTTAAAGTAACCTCATTATGCCAACATAGTTTTTTCTTAGTCAAAGGAATTTTTTCAAACAGATAAAGGGCCCTCAATATCAGATAACATTTACAGACTACCATCTATTACATATGTACAAATATACATAACATGTATATATTGATGAGAAATAAATATATAGGAGAGGATCTTGAAAGACCTGATATAATTGGATGATGCTGATCCCAAACTAAAAAAAAAATCCTATGTATTCATTCTAGACACACAGAGGAGAATCAACCTAACACACTGGCATATATAGCAAAAAAATTCCTATGTATTCATTATAGACACACAAGAGAAGAGAGATTATGAGGGAGTAGGAGAACGATAAAAGATATACAATCCCAACCATGCTCAGTCCAATGTTCACTTCATGTTCAAAAAAATGACCTAGAAGTGATGAGAACTATACCTGGATGTTGGAGGGAGATTTGGAGATACCAATGTTGTCACCGATGAGGAGTTACCACCACTGCTAAAGAGTGAGAAAATGAGGAGATCTGCAAACGATGATCTATAAGAGAGAGATTATGAGCGTGTGTAAGAGCAAGAGAAGAGAATGAGAGCATATAAGAAGATAAGGGTTACCTAGACGCCGAAGGGGGTACTGCCTACGCTAGTGTTTTTATCGGAGGGGGAACTGTACATGCCGGTGTTATTGCCACTGCGAGAGAGAAAGAGAGACTAGGGCTGGGTTAGGCGTGAGAATGAATTCAAGGATTTAAGCTTTTAGGATAGTTTGAAAGTTTTGGTATTTGGAACAAGAGTTTTTTTTTTCATTTTGACGCTCCTCTTTTTTTCTTTTTCTTTTTTTTGGTTGTACCTTTGATGACAGCAATTGTGTGTCGTGAAAAGTGCAATATTTTAAACGGTTGGCTTTTTGTGCATCGTGGAAAGTGAAATTTTTAACGGCTGACTTTTTGTACACCGTGAAATGTTCAATATTTTTAACGGCTGGTGTACACGTGTCTGTAGCTCACTTTTCGTGCTTCTTTCGAAAGACAACTAGCCCTACAGTTTGGACTCTGTGGTTCTGAATCTAATTTCACAAAGTGCAATGTGAAACAGTGAAATAGTGAAAACACAAAAGAGTCCAAATCTGGCAATTCTTTTGGAAAATCGATGTTTGAATCAAATGCCAAAAATGGATTACTTTGCCAGATTTCAGAGTTGCCACCTAAATATTTTTGAAAAATTTAGGAAACCTGAGACTTGTGCCAAAGGTCACTTATCCGTCATCACCAAAGTGTCTCGACTCGGGAACTTAGGTACGAGAGGGGTAGGTCATGGATTGAGCACCCCACTCGCCCGATCAAAGATCAGCCTCTACTAATCATTATGTAATTTTTATTTATGTTATATGCTCTTGTTCCAGTTGTATTAGCTATTTTTATTAAGTGACGCACACAAGTATAGACTAATTTACAATAATTGGAACATTTGATTTCATATTTGTTTTTTGAAAAGAGTTTGTGAGTATGCCACTTGAAAAAGTGGGCTTAAAATGGACATTAATCAAATTATCACAATTCAGGCAATTAGCTGTCATCCACAGGCATTCAAATAGTTATATCATTTAAGCAAGTAGCCTCATGGAAGTATGCTTGGCATGGCAACACGAACATTCGATGCAAGATGCTAAAACTCAAAATTTCTCACCTAGTACTCCGAGCCAAAACAAAGCAAAATAATTAGAAAAATATGCATGCTCCTAATTAACGCAATATGACTAAATGCAATACACACATTATGTAATTTATAGGCTCGACTATGACATGTCATATAATTTCATTCAAGACATGCGACAAAGCACATATTCAAGCAATGAATTGGGACATTGATATTAGGTTAGTATGATGAGCCGAACCTTGAATGCATGCAAGACAATGGATACAACCCATAAGAATGCTAATTTGAAAAATGATGTTTTATACTAACCATCGTAAGCAAGTAAGTAAAAAGGAGAAAGACGTGGGGTTAGAAGATATACAACTTATTACACATTTTCCCTCGTGCAAGAGGATACGAATCAAAGTCCGAAAGTCCGAATTAAACTAATAATTACAAAACGGAATGAATAAATTAAATAATTAACTAACTAGCTACTGTATTACAACAAGGATAATAATGAGAAATAAACTAGCTATCTTAGTTAATTAGCTATAACAATTGCAAATAAACAATAATAATAATAATAATCATAATAATAATTACCACAAGACTAATTGTAACAATAATAACAATACTCGAAGCATTAATTTACAACAATGATGCATGCAAGGATGCACAAGGGTTGCATGCACAGTGTCCAAGAACAACTCTGTCTGCCTAGGCTTGTTCTGTTTCACCTTTAGCCATTGCCATCTGTTATTTCTGCAAAACATACTACTGACCAAACATTGATGGCCGGCTGTGCCATAATGAGGCCCGACCAGGCCTAAATAAGGCCGGTCGTGCCTTAATTTTATGCAAAATCCTGTTTTGTGCTCTGAAGTGAAAACAGTGCAGACAAAGTCATTCTGAACTCTATTTGTCCCTCCCACGCTTCTCTGTCATGGGAAAGCCTTAAGAGAAGATTGGAATCGTTTCTAAAACCATTAATGAGCAAGTTAATTGCTTGATGATTTCGGATATAATTTGGACAAAAAATCAATAAATGCAATGAACAATAACCACCCCTCCCTCCTATCATAGAGTGAACTCAAAGAGGGAGGTAAAGACGCTTCAAGGTTCATCAAAACATCATGGATTGACGTATGACGACCCTTGACATGATGGACTCAGCATAACGTCTGGCCAAACCCAAGCAATATACTTCATTTTCTTTATGTGGGTTGATTCATTTTAAGCCAAATTTATTAGTCTTTGTCATTCTTTAACCCATTTGTCCAAGGTGATTGTTACGTCCACTAAAGATTACGTCCACTAAGTGAGAAATAAGTCAAACGAGAAGTGATTTTCAACATGAAAAAGAGATTATGCCATTGACAATGAACCTCCGTAGAGATTAAGCCATTAAGCATGGATCCCTAGTTCATGTTTTAAATAACCGTCAACCGATTGAAATAACTCTCAAATAAATGGTAAGTTGATTGTTAAAATGAGGTTCTTAAACATGGAAATTAGTTAAAGAAAAGCTTAGAACAACATGCAACAAGCTATATATGCAAACTTATGAGACAGTAAGCAAACTAATCAAAGCATGAACTAATTAAACAACCTAAGACAACCCTAAAACAGCCCTTAATGGGTGAAAAACAATAGCTCAAAATGCATGAAAAGAGCCTAAAAAGCTAAACAACAAAGAAGGAAAACAAGGCTAGTAAGCAAGAACAAGGAGGGGTGGCTAACCCCTCCACTTTTGAAACCTCAAAGCATGATTTTTAGCCTCTTTTTAACTCTGAAAATCAATTTAGAAATCAAAGAAAAAGTGTAAAAGCAAGGGTTTGAGCTATAGGTGAAGGTGTAAAAAAGAGTGTTAACTCTCTCTACCCTTTAGTAGCTCTCCTATCACGCCCCAAATTTTTAATTACTCAAAAACATTACCAAGAGCCTGAAATTTAGGTCCATTTTTTTTTAATTAAAAATATCTATTACCCTTGAGTAATAGAAACATAATAGTACATGTTCTCTCTCATGATGAGTACAATAATAATGATAATACATGCCAAGCTCCCGCTACAGGGTTACAAATAAATTATTACAAACATCACAGCACAATGGGATTACACATAAGAGATATATGAACTTCCTAATCCTTTAACCAATCAATCTGAAATCTCTTCCTGTAAAAAAAATGAAACAAAAAAGGGTGAGCACAATTGCCTAGTAGGAATCTCATAGTTCTAAAACAATAACCATCCTATAGATAGAAATGATCATGCATGCAGGGTGATACCATATAGTAGGTGATGTTTTGTAATTTCAAAATATCATACTGTAGACACCCCATTTTTGACCGACCTGAAGGCTCAGACATCATCGCCTGTGCACTCGGTGATTGTGCATGTTTGTGCTCGTTTTGAGTTTCTAGAGCCTTCGGCTGAGCGCCTTGTCTCGGGACTTCTTAACTTTCTCCTCTTTGCCTGGTTTTTGGACCATGCCTTGTTGCCTCTGCCTAGAGGGAAACAAAGACTTGTAGCTGTAGGCCACTTTTTATAGCTGTAGGCTACCTTTCCCTCTCGTAGGCCACTTGTAGCGGCCTGTAGACTAGTTTTTGGGGCTTCCGACTAAGTGCCTTGTCTTGCGGACTCTTGTCTTTCTTCCTTTTTGGTTTGTTTTTGAACCAAACCTTGTTACCCCTTGCCTGGAGGGTGGAACAGGGGTGTAGACTAGTTTTATCCCTTGTAGACCACTTTTGGTGGTCGGTCGACTAAGGGGGGTGGTCGGTCAACCACTTTAAGTGGTCTACGGCCTTTTTTCTGCTTTTGTAGATATTTTTGGTGCCAGCTGTTAGACACAGAATGCATCCTCCCTACATGTGTATGGAGGGATTCAAGCAAGCTTTGGTTTGCATATTCTATATAAGAGGAGCTCTCTCCCCCTTTACAGAGGTTCAGATTTTTAGAGAACAAAAATATCTCTCTCTCTAGAATTCCCCTCCCCCCCTCTCTCTCTATTGTGTTCTATAGTGCTTGAAATTGCATTTTCTTTGCATATTTGCACACAACCTCCTAGCCAAACACCACCATCTTTGTTGCTGAGGTTCTTGGAGGGTGTATTTGAGTTCTAAAAGCTGGTTTTGAGCTCAAGAAGTTGCTGTTCTTGTTGTTCTTCAAGGGTGAGTCCTATTCTCCCTTTTAAGCTTTATTTTGATTGCATATTTGACCACCTTTGCATGCTTTTTTTGGCCTAAGTTTCAACTGCAAAAAGTTCTATCTTTAAGTTCTTAAAATGTTTGTTTAAGGCCTAGTTTGAGTTAGAGGTGGTTTACCCCCTTTGGTGGCTTATTTTTCCTTGCTTTGTGCCATCTTTTAAGGCCTTTGGGACCATCGCTTTTGGCCTTTTTACCACTAAAACTCAGAGAAATTTCAGTGATAGAAATGTGGTTTTGAGGTCCCAAATGGGTCGGGGTTATCCCCCCTCCTCTTCTCTTGTTTGCTTGTGTTGATGGCCCATCAAAAGAGCATGTGTTTCTACTTCTTTGTGGCTTTGTTTAGGCTCATTTTGTGACTTTTCAGACCTGCCTTAACTCTATTTTTGGCTGTCATGGTCACCTCTTGCATGCTTATTGCACTTGTAGTGTAATCCTACTTGTAACCTTGCAAAGTAGCATGTCTTTGTGCCTTGAATTTGCTTAGTTCAAGCATGTTTTTAGCCATTATTTGCCATGTCATAACTTTGATTTTGGTTGGTGGAGTCATCTCTTGCTTGGTTTTGGCAATTGTAGTGCAATCTTGCCGTTAGCCTAGTGTACTCGGTGTTTTGGCCTTTCATGCTAGCTTGTCTTGGCTATACTCCATGCATGTTTTGGCATTATTTTGACATGCTTTGGGACTGTTTTGAGTCATCTTGGTCCTTTGGGGCTTGCTTTGTATAGCTATAGTGTAAATGGCTTCACTAGTCTTGAGTTTTGAGGCTCGTAGCATGCTATATTTGTGATGTATGCATGATATGGCATCATTTGGTAGGTGATCATTTGGCATCATTTGTTAGGCACAGAATACATCGTCCCTACACGTGTAGGGAGGGATTCAAGCAAGCTTTGGCTTGCATATTCTATATCAGGGAGCTCTCTCCCCCTTTACAGAGGTTCATATTTTTAGAGAACAAAAATATCTCTCTCTCTAGAATTCCCTCTCTCTATATATATATATTGTGTTCTATAGTGCTTCAAATTGCATTTTCTTTGCATATGTGCACATAACCTCCTAGCCAAACACCACCATCTTTGTTTCTAAGGTTCTTGGAGGGTGTATTTGAGTTCTAAAAGCTGGTTTTGAGCTCAGGAAGTTGCTGTTCTTATTGTTCTTCAAGGGAGGAATTTCAGCCCTCAAGGTGTTCTTGAGATCAGAAAGAAGCAATTTGGAAATCGGTGTAATTTTCAAAGGTTCAAAAGAGTGCAAACAGAGGCGTCTTGAGGCAAGGCGGTGGATTTTCGGGAGGACGCAACCGAGCATGCATATCTCCCTCGCTCGTGAGGCCATTTATCGTTTTTGTTAGCTAGTTGTAGTTAATTACCTCTGTTGTAATTAATTTAGCTTAATGCTTTCTAATATTCTAATTAGCTTAGATTAGCTAGTTATTCAATTTGATTTGTAATAATTAATTAGCTAGAGTAGTTAGTTAATTAGTTGGTTTGTAATAGTTATCTTAGTTAGCGTAGCTAGTTAGCTTTCATTTTATTCGGACCCTCCGTCGAGAGGGCAAATGTTGTAATAAGTGTGCATGTGTGTGTGAATGTCTTCCAACCCCACGTCTTTCTCCCTTTTACTTATCCGCTTTTGATGGTTAGTTTAGGGCATATTTCAATTAGCATCCTTATGCTTTGCATGTTTGCATCATTCATTTGTCTTGCATGCACCGGGCTCAGCGCATCATACAAACTGCATCGTATTTCAATACTTACTTGAATACGTGTTTCACAGCATGTTATCAAGTGTTGCATTCATATGCCATCTTAGATAGTCGAGCCTACATAGTTACATTTTGCATGTGTTGCATGAGGCACTATTGACATATCTAGGATCATGCATTGATTACTAACTAGCTTCTGTTTTGGCTTGGAATACATTGTGAGTGTTTATGCTTTAACATCCTTGCATGCGTGTAAATGACTGTCATGACAGCATGCTTGCCATGAGATTATGTGCTTAAGTGATTAACTGAATGAATGCCTGTGGATGAAGGCTTCATTGCTGGAATTGGAACAATGCATCAAAATGTACGTTTTAAGCCCACTTGTTTATGGCAAATCATGTTTTAAGCCCATTTGAGGGTGGCAAATCCGCGTTTTAGCCTACTTGCGAGTAGCATCTTCAAACCATTTTAAAAACAAACATTGAAATGTTTTGTTCCAATTCTTGTGATTTTAGTCTATGCTTGTATGCTGTGTGCATCACGTAGTAAGCTAGCAAATAATCGGAATAAGAACACATGTGTTTTCAAAACAACATATCATGATTAGTAGAGGCCGATCCTTTGATCGGGTGAGCGGGGGTGCTCATTTCATGACCTTCCCCCCTCGTACCCAAGTTCCCAAGCAGAGGCAACTTTGGTGATGACGGATACTTGGCCTTAGGCACGAGTCAAGGTTTCCTAAATTTTTCAAAATAAAATATTTAGATGGCGACTCTGAAATCTGGCAAAGCAATCCATGTTTGGTGCCTTTTGATTAAAATCGATTTTCTAAAACGATTTGCCGGATTTGGACTCTTTGGTGATTTATCAGTCTTACATTGCACTTTATGTGATTAGATTCAGAACCATGACAGGAGTCCGAACTGTAGTAGCTAAGAACACAATTCGCGCCTTCGCGCACGAAGCGAGTTCGAGCGGTCTACACATACGTAGAGTACCTTTTTTTCAAAATTTATTTGAACATTTAAGGAAAACCTTTAACCATCAAAAACTGTCATTTTTATCAGAAAACCAAAAATCCTTTTTGAAAACAAACATGTTTAAGGAACCACATCATTTTATATTTATTAACACATTCTAAAATATTCCTCTTTTTATTCTCATTCTCCCCTTTTCTAGTTACATTTATTATAATGTCATAACCTCAAGTTCAAGTTCCCTTAATACTTCAAAACATCCCACATACGTGCTATTCCCACCAATCTATTCATATTTGTTGTAACTTCTCAATACAAAAATCCAAATCTCTTTTATAGTTAATAATTGTTATCCTTTACTCAACTCCTACTTATCTAACAACTACATCATATCCACACTTGCATTATCAACTATAATTCAACATATCACAACTACATCATATCCACATGTGCGTTATCAATCATAATTCAACATATCCCAAGGATAATAGATCCTTTTAATTCAATTTCTCAATTAATCATAAAACAAAACTTTTAATTTTTCCTTATAGATACAAACAACCCAGTGAGTTCTTTATCACCAATCCCTTATCCAATTACCATTTCATTATTCATTCTTTTCAAATAATTTCTATATATATTTCCATTCCATACTAATTAATGGTAATTTCACAAGTTCGTCACAAGTCACATATATCGTCACTGACCTCAACACACTTCACAACACATTCCACCTTTTGCCGGCTTTATATGGCAGGATAGCAGACACACAATTCATAGCACATTCCACCTTTTGCCGGCTATTATACGGCGGGAAGGGAACTCCCAAAAATCATTTTCTCAAAAACCATATCTTTTTTCGAAAACCAGTTTCAACTTCTTAAAACCATCCCCCACATTTGTCGGCTATTATACGGCAGGATGTGGGCACCCAAAACATTTTCGAAAACCATCCGTTTTTCCACTTTTGCCGGCTACAATACGGCAGGACTGTGTGGACACCCAAAAATCATTTTTCCACTTTCGCCGACTACAATATGGCAGGACTGTGTGGATACCCAAAAACACTTTTCCTACATTCGTCCAGCGATAAGCCTAGACAGGGCAATTGGGCACCTTGAATTCAAACCACCCCACATTTACCGGCTATTATACGGACGGTTGTGGGTACCAAAAAACCATTTTTATTTTTATTTTTAAAACAATCCCCCACATTTACCGGCTATGATACGGACGGTTGTGGGCACCAAAAAACCATTTTTCAACTCCCCGCGTGGGTACCAACCACAACACAACCTAACACAACTCAACTCAATTCCGCACAACACAACTCAACCAACTTAACACCACATAACCCAATACAATTCACATAACACACAACAAGATTCAACACAACCATTTCAACACAAAACTCATATCATCCTTACCATTAGTAATTTCTTTTTCCCCAAGTTTGGTTCACATTATAACATGATTTAAAACATCAACATTGAGGGTTCGATCGCAACTTTTACATAAATTTGCAAACTTTTTAAAATTTCAATTAAACTTGTACATGTGTAATTTAACACTTCAATTTCATGATTCTACTATCAATTGAAGCAAAACCATTAACCATCTTCATGATCCAAACTAGAGTTTTTAAGAGAAGTTAAAACTTTTCACAAGACACATTTTATTCTAACCCTTCTATTACTTTTACACGCAAACCCATGACCCAAGATCTTAACCCAACAAGTTAACCCAACTCCTTTCAAACCGTAACTCCCAATCTCATGATTCATCACAATATGCATAAAAATATAAACTTTTGTGTTTATATAAAGAAAATACTACAATTCTATCCATAAACGAGGGTATTGAAAAAGAACTAGAAACCCCTACCTCTTGAAGCCAAGAGATGACGACCCAAAAATCAATGGCGAAGAAACCACGAACCAATCAGACCAAAAGAAAGCCCTCGACGAGATCCATACTCTTTCTCAAAGGACCATGGTGAAAAGATCACTCCATGTGAGTAAATCTAGAGATTTAAGTGAAAAAGTTTGAGCTTTAAAGAGAGAGAAAAGAACTCACGGTTTGAGAGAGAGGAAAGAGGAGAAAAAGTGAAATGAAATTTGTTTGGGGCCTATTTATAGTAGTAGAGAAGTATCCCTAAGGTCAATAAAATAATAGGCCCAAAACCCCTCAAAAGTAGAGCTCAAACCAGCCCAAAAAGTTGAAAATTACACACAGGGGTCGACCCTTCGGGCAGAGGTGTCGACCCTCCAGGAAGAAAAGCAATCTATGCAACATGCAAGGTGTTGACCCTTAGACAGGGAGGGTCAACCCCATTTTCCAGTAACCAACACACAAATTTTGCAATATACAAAGGTCGACCCTTCCCAGACAAGTGTCGACCTTTATGGACAGCAACAAGAGGAAGGTATCGACACCACCAAGGCTGGTGTCGACCCTATATTCCAGCAACACTTCCAGAAACTTCACCAATAGATAAGGGGCGACCCCTAGGACGGCTGGTGTTAACCTCATAATAGAATTTCTAAGTTCCCAAACAACTTTTTGACAAGAACAAGCGCAAACAAACAAACCCAATGAGTTTAAATCAGATCATACTCCTCCAAAACCAACATTCAACAACTCCAAAGACTCCCAAAAATGAAAATAAGGGAATTAAATACACTCTCCAATGGATTAAAGGATACGGGTGTTACATCTCCAAACCCAAGCTTAGACACTTGAAAGGAGATCAAAACAACACAAAACTACAAGAACTAGATAGTAAATGATAGAAATGAAAGTAAGAGGGGAAATAGAAAGCTTATACCTCTTGACAAAGGTAACTCTTTGTTTGTGAATCAAACTAAGTCCAAACACACTCTTAAGCTTGAATTGTGATGCTCAAGGCTCAACCAATGTGCCTACGCTAAGGTGCGATGGTGTATATGGTGTATAAATATAGGTTTAAGGTGGTAAGCTTGCTCAAAAGGTTGCTTGCACAAGAAGCAGGAGCTCTCAAGAAGGTGTATAGACTTTTTAAAAATTCTTCAATCCTTAAAACAAAGATACAACTACGTTTTTATAGAATTTGAGCAAGGGGAGTCATAAATATCTTCAAAAATTGACAGCTAGCGTGCTCCCGCTCAGAATAGTGTTTCTTGCTACTAAGGCACGGCAGGCCATCAATAGCCACGGTCGAACCTCAATGAGGCACAACCGGGCCTCAATGTGATCCCTTGTTTTTCTGCTTCAGATTCAGCATAGGGTGATACAATGTGTAAAAATGAATTTTTGGGGCATAGTAAGTGGGAATATGAAAGGTTTGAGATTATTTCGGAGCTTAAACATACCCCCTTCGTTGAGACCTCGAACTATGCACAATACCACTTTCATCATCGAGTGTATCGGGCAAAGCGCTTGAGCCATGCGGGCGGTCAAAAATGGAGTATCTACAGTGTCGTGTATAGTTGATGTATTAATGACATGCATGGCATATAAAGTTTTATTATTTATGGCTAACATTACAAGCCGTAAAAAAATCATTGTTATTAGTATTCACGACCTATGCAATAGACACGTCGTGATTGGAAAATTATTTACGACATACAAAAAAAACAAGTCATAAAAGTGAGAAACCATGGCTTGTGTTTACTGTATGTCGTTGATGTAAAGTGGTAAAAACCCAGTTTTGTTGTAATAAGTTATGTTTTTTCATAAATGTAATTATGGTATTTTAGAAAATTTTCATTAAATTCAATTCCTTTTTCACCAAATCCCACCACTTTTGGTGGAAAACAAAATATAGGTTTGGTGAAAATTATTTTCTTACAATCTCCCATCATCTCTCATCATTTCTCACATACCTAACTATCCAAACAAGTGAAGGAGTTTCTTATTCTTACCTTTTTTTTTTTCTTCTCAGCAAATCTCTCCATCCAAAAGGAGTGGTAAGATAGAATTGTTTCATGCTCAAAAGGAGACATAGAAAGTCTAGAAGAGAGATGTGTGAAAGAAGATGAAAAAACCTAAATTTATGCGTAAGTTTAGACATCAAAGATTTGAGGAGGATCTAGTTCAACAAAAAAAAAAGATATGAGGAGGATCCGCGAAGGAACCGGAAAGTGAATGGAATATAAGTTTTTTTTTTTTTTTTGGATAAATTATATTAATGGTTCTTATATTTTGTTTTTTTGTATCATTTTAGTTACTACACTTTCAACTAGATTAAATTTAATCCTTAATTTTAGAATTTGAATAAATTTGTTCCAAATGATAATGTCGGTAGTGTTTTTGACGAAAAATTATTACTAAATTGGTTGAAATTAACTCACTAAATTGAGTAAGTTTAAATTTTTGCCCTTAAAATTATGACACATGCCACTTATATATAAGAGTTATAATTAATCGGATCAAATTGAGATAAAATTATAAATTCAGGATTAAAATCGAGTCAATTTAAATTATATGGACCAAAATAACATAAGAAGCATACTATAAGACTACCTATCTTTTTCTCTTTCATTTTTGCTTTTCCACCCGATTATTTCTTCAAATTATTGATCCAAACACAATCCGACAAACTTACATGCATTCATACTAAATAAGACACTAGGGAAGTGGATAAACAAGAAAACTTATTAATTTCAATCAAATCTATAATAACGACACAACAAAAAAAAAATGAGAAAATAGTCCAAATATAGAGAAAATATATGGGTGATTTTTGAGCAAAATAAATATTTAAAAGGGAAATTGGAGGAATTTTTATTATAAATGAAGGCACAAGTGGGCTATAGAAGATTTAAGAGGGTACATATGAAATTTTAGAGGGGCAAAATAAAAAACTTTGTTAAAAGTCCATTTAAAATTATAATTTGAGTTAACCACAATTTTAACCTTTGAACTTTGACTCAAATTTCACTTTAATTCTCATGATTTGAAATTGAATAATTTAGTCTCTTCACTTGAAAACAGTTTCAATTTGGTCAATCCGTCTAAATTTTCATTAATTTTTCTTACGTGTACATTTTAAAAGATTGACAAATATCTCAAAATTATTAATTTTAACTTTCAAGTTGAATGGAATGAATAAACTAAAACTAGATTTAAAGTGTAGGAATAAATTATTTAATTTAAAACTATAGAAATTAAAGTAAAATTTGAGTCAAACTATAGGTAAAAAGTGTAATTAACCCTTATAATTTTTATAAACTTAAGAGGGGGGAGCTGCTTCACTGCAATAAATTCAAGTTTTAATGACAAATTTAGAGGTGAAATCACTTTTTAGGAATGAAATATCTTAGTTTTCAAAAGTGTTATTGTGTAATTTTTAGTGAGAAAATTAAATATTTAATGTATCTTTTCAGGATCAAAATTTGTCTAAAAAAATAAACTTTTTTGCACAAAATTATTGTCTTTAAAATACATTTATTAGTGACAAGTTCAAGTTTTTGTTGTTAAAAGTCTTTTTTTTTTCTCCAAAATAATTTTTTAAGACGACTCTTATGACGATAAAAATTGATTTCTTAATATATTTTAACAAAATTTTCACTTTTATCAATAAAAAAAAATTAATTTTAAAATTCTTATATATTATAGTGTGGATAAACCTCTAACTTGTGCAGTTTAGAGGCATTTCCAAACTTCACACATTTTAATTTAGGATAAATTATGTAAATGGTCTCTATAATTTATATGATGTATCAATTTGGTCTATATTGGTTTAATTTGTTTGATTTTGCCCCGTAATTTAACGGATTGTGTCATATTAGTCCAATAAATAACGACTATTAGGTTTGATAGACAAAAACTCAAATGATGTATCAATTTGGTCCCCGTAATTTATATGATGTGTCAATTTGGTTCTTGTCAAAATCGAGCAAATTAAAATAATATGAACTAAATTGATACATTGTGTAAACTATAAAAACCAAATTAATATATCGTTTGAGAACGTGACTTTTTTTTTCTACCAAACCTAATGGCCATTAATATGACACAATTCATTAAATTAAGAGATAAAATTAAAATAAATTAAAATAATAGAAATTGAATTGATACATAATATAAATTGCGGACACCATTTACATAATCTATCCTTTAATTTATACCGAAGAAAACAGAGTTTGAATGGTAATAGAACAAAGGTTGGTAGTGATATAGGTTGGTAGTTGAGTTGTTTTCATAGCCACATACAAACAAATGAAAAAGTAGGTGGGGTAAGCTATAAATATTCGTTCTTACTTCTTTTCTTGGATGGTGCAGTCTGGACCATTTGATTGATATACTTTGACCTTCACATAAGTGCCCTTCTTAATAATGGAAGATCAATTACAAAATCCTAGACATCCACCTATATAAAAGTTCTTTCATTTGGGTTTGTGGCAAGCTATAAGTGAAAATGATTGGCATGCAGTTCACTGAAAAATAATAAAAATAAATTATACTCACTTGCTTTGAGTTTTTTTTTTAAATATAATTAATTCTATATTTTTTATATAATTACACTAATCTTTCATTATAATTAAAGAAACCATAATAATTGTGGATAGATATTGAAATAGATAAAGATAAATATACAATTTAGAAGAAAATATATGAGAATGTCATTTCTTTTACTCATGTGACTATCAAATTACTGATGAAAAATAGCCTAGTGAATTAAAACCTTAGCGGATATCAGTGTAATTATATCAAAAATAAAGAGTTGTATTTTTTTCAAATCCCAAGAAAAATTAATGTAATTTAATACACACACAAGAAATAAATAAATAAATAAATAATAATTTCAAATACCTTGCTAGTAACTTGGCAACCACTTAGACAATGATTCACCAACAAAAAACCACTTAGACAATTGAGCCGAGACAATAAAGCATGATTGGTTTGTTAGAGGGTTTTTTTTTTTTTTTTTTTTTTTTTTTTTTTTTTTACGTAAAACACTATAATAAAAAAAAATTAAAAAAAAAAGAGAAGTTAAAATGTAAACTTTCTTCCCATCTAAAAAATGTTACTCTTTTTAATAATTATTTTTTTTATAATTTAGTTAAATTATTTTTGTTTAATAAATTGTAAATAGAAATTACACTATAAGATTTTTGTCTACTCATTCACTTATTTAGTAAAGGGTCATTTTTTCTTTTTTTTTTTTACTTAGGCCTAATATTCTATTTGTAAGTGGCTAATTTAAATTTACAAAAAGAACTGATGTAGCATAATCTGAGAGCTTGGACTAGATTCTAAGTTGTGTTTGGATCATAAATTTAAATAGAAATTTAAAAAGTGAAAAGAAATAGAGAAAAAAAATGTGAATAAAACATAAACTATTTTTTTTTTTTCATTTCTCTCACTTTTAAAAAAAAATTTAAATCTCTAATTAAATCCATTATTCAAACACATCCTAAAAAAAGAAGTCAAAACCAGAAAGAAATTGGCATAATTCTTCGATTACCAATGCTTTTTCTATGGAGCAAGTTGGTTGAGGGCTGACTTTGGGCACTTGATCTAAGAGAGGAAGCCCAGCCCAGTTTATGGCTAGGCAAACATTCGGTCCTGGTTTGGGCTGACCTTGATTATGAAAAGAGCCATTTTATTTGAACTTAAAAATTATCTTAGCACGTCCAATTTAAATTTTAAAATTTTAATTCTTATTATATTCTAATGTGAATTTACTAATAAGAACAATATATATTAACTTTTAAAATAAAATATAATTTTTTTCTTGTAGTTACCTGAGAGGGAGATTTATGGTCTGGTTTGGGCCGTGGAAATGGCCGGGCAGATTTGGGCCGAACAAGTTTGGGCCGCGATGAAACGGGCCTATCCTGAAGTGTCTTGCTCGGTTAAGGCAAGGCGTGGTCGGACCGAACTATTTGGCTTCATGGTATAGAAGCCGGTCAAGCGAGATAACCGGCGCCAGGCAAGGCGTGTAGGTTCCACGGTTCATGAGTTAGCTCGGCAGGAAGGCCGGTGGCAAACCAGTACGAGCTGTCCCGAGCTCGGCTATGTCGGGATGCAGCCAAGCTCGGTCCTCAATGAGCTTGGTTATTGGAACGCTTGGGCTTAAAGTGCAGCATGGCCGCTGGTAGCCGAGATGCTACAATCCGGCTGCCGAGCTCCCAGTAGAGTGGGCTGGCAGTTAGGTTAGATGTTGTTCAGCAAGATTTGTGCTAACAGATGGGATAGCAGCACCACGTGTCGAGAGACTAATGAGAGTAGATTTGGGGCGCAGAAGATATATAAGCGAGTCTGCGTCCCCCATATTGGATGGATGACATTTTTGGTGAGATAAACACTAAACAGAACTCAGTCCTCTCTCTCTCTCTATCCCTGTGTGTGTATCTAACTTGATCATCGAAGGAGTTTTCCGGCAACACACCGCCGGGTAGCTCACCGTCGTTGTGCTCGCAAGTCGATCGGACAGACAAGAGCTTGGAAGAAAGGAATGCGGGCTTTCCTGAATATTTGCTCCACGCACAATTGGCGCTGTCTATGGGAAACTTTGCAGACAAAACCTTGTCTTTCAGGCTCATCTGATCGCCGTCCATGGCGAACAACGAAGAGATTCCGTTGTCCGCCGTCGACGGAGTTACCTCGGAGTCGGGCAGACGGAGAGAAGGACATCCCACCATCATTCCTCTGATGGTGGACCTGGAGACTTCTCCAGGAGGACACTCAAGAGACGCGCGGGATAAGCGCGGAAGAAGTTATGGTCATTCATGGAGTCCAGACGGTCATCGACGGCGGAGAGAATCGCACGCCAGACGATTGGAACACAAGCTAAGGGACCAGGACGCCGTCATCCAGCGAATGGCGATGGAGATGGAGGAGCTGAAGCGGCATGTCAAAGGGAAGGGTGTAGCTGGAGGAGGAGACCACAGTGAGCGCACCCAACCCCGCCGTTCAGGCAGTCAGAGTCAGCGGCACACTCCTTCCATTTCTATCACCAAAAGTTACAAGGTTGGAGATTCCGACGTGCATGTAGAGAAATCCAGCGCACAAGATAGCACTTACCAGCCCTCACGTCCGGTGACGACGTCGAGGTACTCCTATTCCGCTCGTTCAGAGGATTTATGGGCAGTTTTGAAGGAACGAGCTCGCTGGCGGGAGGCTCAGAGGGTGCTGGCGTTCCAGCGGCTATCCTATGGGGTTCACACCAGTGAGGAGGTCGGAATGCCTCTACCCCGCCCAGCCGCGCCTTTTCTTGTAGACACAGACTTGGCGAGGCTGAGTGCCACTCCATTCTCTGTGGATATAAAGACAGCACCGCTTCCGGCGGGCTTCCACCAGCCAAAGTTCACGCTCTATGACGGAAAAGCTGACCCGTATATGCATGTAAGTCATTTTCGACAGGTCATGGCCGGACATAGGCGGAATGATGCTCTTATGTGCTTGATCTTCCTGCTGAGTTTGGGCGAGCTGGGTTTGAAATGGTTCGAGAGGCTGCCGAAGGGGAGCATTGAAAAGTGGCAGCAGTTGGCCGAAGCCTTTGTGACGCGCTTCAAAACCAACACCAAAACACCAAAGGAAGTTGATCACCTACTGAGTGTCAAGATGGAACCGAGCGACACATTGAAGGCATACAACTCCAGATATTGAGAGACCTTCAACGAGATCTTGGATTGCCCGGTCAACCTTGCAATCACACAATACAAGCGTGGCCTCCCGGTCGGACATAGACTGCAGGACTCACTTACCATGCACCAACCGACATCCATGGGCCAGCTAATGCAACGCATCAATGAGCACATCCGAGTGGAGGATGATGCGTCAGCATCTACCACGAAGGCAACTCCGGTAGCAACGGACAAGAGGTCGGCTGGCAAAGTGCACGCGGTCGGACAAGAGTCCAGCCGTTCAAATGACCGCGCCGAGGAATCGGACCGTGGCTCAAATCGTAAAAACCGGGATAGGGGACATCGGAATGACCGGGATGACTACCTCCGGGATGGCGTGGCCGATGCAAACAGAAGGTTGAAGGCCAGGACAGGTATCACCACGGTCTTTAAGATTCCAATCTATCGCATACCTAGTGAAATCCGTGACGAGGAGTATGTCCGGTTTCCTGTTAAGTTGGGCGACGGACAGAAGGGCTTCAATCCGCGGTACCGTTGCACGTTTCACCGGGAGCGCGGCCACTGGACAGAGGACTGTTTGCCTTTGAGGCAACACTTGGAAGAGCTAGTCGCAGCCGGACACTTGGACCTTTACATTGATGGAGGCGTGAAGGCAAATCAAGCTCCGGTTGTCTGCGGGGACCGGATGATCGGGATGCGCCTCCACAAGGGGTTGTTAATGTCATCCACGGCATAGTGGAACCGGCGCATGTATGCGAGCTCCGCGGTATGATCAAGAAGGCAGAACACATAAGGGAAGTTTTGTCGGTTCAGCCTACGATCAAGAGGGGGAAGACCGAAGAGAAAGATGTGATCAGTTTCTCCTCAAGGGACCTAGAGCACATTCAGACGTTGTACAACGATACCCTAGTGGTTGCACTCCGCGTCAAAGAATTCGATGTCAAACGGATCTTGATCGATCAGGGAAGCTCGGTCGAGATCATGTATTACGACGCATTCAAACAGCTCAAGCTCCGGGATACAGATTTGGCTCCGACAACTTCGCCACTGGTTGGTTTCAACTCACAACCGGAGTGACCTTTGGGGAAGATTATCTTGTCGGTCAAAGCGGGATCCGTGGTTAAGCAGGTGGAGTTCTGGGTGTTGTAGGTGCCATCTACTTATAACCTGATCCTTGGAAGAGGATGGCTT
Organism: Camellia sinensis; assembly: GCF_055761805.1. NCBI lineage: Eukaryota > Viridiplantae > Streptophyta > Magnoliopsida > Ericales > Theaceae > Camellia > Camellia sinensis. The sequence goes on along the minus strand of NC_138965.1, from coordinate 117,583,633 downwards.
CACGCTATGCAAGCCGTGGCGTCAACCTACCACCAAGTAATGAGATTTTCCTCGGCAATAGGGGCAATTAAGGAGATTTGGGGCGATCAAGTCATGTCAAAGCAATGCTTCGTGGCAGTAAACGGGAGCCGGGCTGCCAAGGGCTTCGTCCAAATGATTAAAGGATCGGAAGACCGGGGAGTCATTGATGGTGTGGGTACTAAGGCTGAGGACAAAGCCGTTGAGGAATTGGTGGAAGTACGAACTGATACAGAGAATCCGGACAAGTTCTTCTTGCTCGGCTCAAGCCTTACCGCCCAAGAAAGAACCGAGATGGTTGAGTTTTTGATGGCTAATATCGAAGTCTTCGCATGGTCGTCTTACGACATGCCGGCCTCGATCCGAGTTTTATTTGCCATCACCTCAACGTCTTCCCCGGAGCCAAGCCGGTCGTTCAGCGGACCAGGAGATTGGCGCTGCATCACGCCGAGGTAGTTGCAGAAGAAGTGAAGAACTTGCTTGAGGCACGCGCAATTCAGGAAGTGCACTACCCTCGGTGGATTTCAAACACGGTCGTGGTGCCCAAGAAAAATGGGAAGTGGCGAGTCTGTGTGGATTACAAGACCGTTAACCGAGCCTGCCCGAAAGACAGCTTCCCTCTGCCCAGAATTGACCAGCTTGTGGATTTAATGGCTGGATATAACAGGCTCAGTTTCTTGGATGCCTACCGCGGCTACCATCAGATTGCCATGCATGGCCCGGACCGAGAGACCACCTCATTCACTACACCAAGGGGACTCTTCTGCTATTGAGTCATGCCTTTTGGTTTGAAGAACGCCGGGGCGACTTTCCAAAGAATGGTGACGAAGATGTTTACTCCTTTGTTGGGCCGGACAATGGAGGCTTACATTGATGATATGGTGGTTAAAAGCCGGCATCAAGCAAACCACTTGTCTGACTTAGCCGAGATGTTCGCCATTCTCAAAAAACACAAGCTACGCCTGAATGCATCTAAGTGTGCATTTGGCGTGGGATCCGAAAAATTCTTAGGCTTCCTAGTCACGAACCGAGGCATCAAAGCAGACCCCACACAGATCAGAGCCGTAGAAGAATTGAAGCAGCCTAGCTTGGCTAAGGACGTGCAGTATCTGGCCGGAATGGCCGCCGCGCTTAATCGATTTATAAGCCGGTCATTAGATCGAAGTCGTCCTTTCTTTCAACCATTGAAGTCAAAGTTCTCGTGGGATGAAGCGTGTGACCAGGCTTTGGCCGAGCTCAAGGAGTATCTGTCTTCGACGCCATTGTTGGTAACACCAAAGCCCGGTGAAGAACTTTACCTTTATCTGGCCGTTTCGCAGCATGCAGTCAGTGCAATGCTCGTCCGGTCGGAAGGAATCAAGCACCTCCCTATCTTCTACGTCAGCAAAACCTTGTTACCGGCAGAGTCGAGATACTTGCCTCTGGAAAAACTTGCGTTGGCATTAATGATGGCCTCAAGGAAGCTGGCGCACTATTTCCATGCGCATACAATAATCGTTCTGACCGAGTTCCCCCTCAAGCTTTAATCGAGCGGGCGGACTTCTCCGATCGAATTCTTAAGTGGGCGGTCGAGTTGGGATAGTTTGACGTCAAGTTCCAGCCGCGCACCACCATAAAAGCCCAGACTTTGGCCGACTTCGTTGCTGAATTCTCACCCGGAACTCATCCGGTATGCCCGGTCGATATTGCCGCGGTAGATGAAGAGGTGAATGCAAGCCTGACCGAAATACCACAGCTTGGCGGTGTTGGCGACGCAGAACTTGCCTGTCCCGCCGAGGCACCTTCAGTTAATACGATACTACAGCCCGGCGATGCGATGGCGGAGTTGGGTATCACCGACCAATCTGCTCTGTCCGGTACCGCGTCACCAAGGGGGGAAGGAATGGAACCGCTCAACACAGAGCCTGCGGCCGGCATAATACCGCAACCTGGCAATTCGCCTACGGACTTAGGCATTATGGATCAACTTGCTGAGTCACCAAGGAGGCCGGAAGTGGAACCACTCAACACGGAACTGAAAGCCGAATAGCCGAGCAACCGTGATCCCATCAACCTTCAAGCCTCTCAGGATCCCTCAGAGTGTTGGAAGCTCTTTGTTGGCGAAATGTGGAAACTTTTTATTGATGGAGCCTCGATCAGTCACGGTGTCGGGCTGGGCATAGTTCTGATTTCGCCAGACGGACTGACTATTGAATATTCTATTACCCTTGGCTTCCCAGCATCCAACAATGAGGCCGAGTACGAGGCGCTCTTGACCGGGCTCAAGAGCGCGCTTCAGATGCAAGCATCCGAGCTAATGGTTTACAGTGACTCCCAACTTGTGGTTAACCAAGTTTCTGAGGTTTACGAAGCAAAGGATGACCGAATGATGAAGTACCAAGCTCTAGTCAAGGACCACATCAAGCGAATTCAGGCGATCAGGGTCCAACAGATCGGCCGAGAAGAAAACAGCCGAGCAGACGAGTTGGCCGGCCTTGCTTCTATGGTCGACAGCTCATCTCCCAACCCTCTTTTGATTGAATTCATTCCGAGGCCCAGCATTGAGACAACCGGACAGACAGAAGTACTCTACGCCGAGCTAGGTCCTTCTTGGATGGACCCAATCATCCTTTTTCTCAAAGACTGGACCCTTCCAGCCGATAAGAAGGTAGCCCATAAAGTGCGGGTGAAGTCAAAGCGGTTTTGACTCTCTCCATCTGGCGCTTTATACAAGAAGTCTTTTACCGGTCCCTAACTGAAGTGTGTTCACCCGAGCAGCGTGGAAGCCTTCCTGTACGAAATTCACGAAGGCATCTGTGGCAGTCACATAGGGGGTAGATCTTTGGCCTACCGAGCTATTTCGCAGGGTTATTGGTGGCCGTGCATGCAAGCCGACGCGCAGAAGTATGTTCGCAAGTGCGAGAAGTGCCAGAAGTTTGCCCACCAGATCCACCAGCCGGCCAGGGAACTTCTTCCTCTCACCAGCCCTTGGCCCTTTGCGATGTGGGGGCTAGATATAGTGGGGCCACTCCCTGCTGCACTAGGCAACCGAAAGTTCTTCATCGCGGCCACAAATTACTTCACCAAATGGGTTGAAGCAGAGCCTTTGGCAACAATCAAGGAGAAAGACGTCAAGCGGTTTGTCTGACAGAATGTGGTAACATGGTTTGGCGTCCCCAAAATTCTGATCTCTGACAACGGCACCCAATTTGACGGACGCCTTTTCAGAGGATTTTGTGAAGACTTGAAGATAGAATTCTACAACTCCATCCCGTCGTACCCGCAGTCTAATGGTCAAGCCGAGGCGTCAAACAAGACCGTCCTTGATGGGTTGAAGAAAAAGCTGGAGAAGGCAAAGGGAAAGTGGGCTGCGGAACTCCTCAGCATCCTTTGGGCATACCAAACAACCCCGCGGCAATCTACCGGGAAAACTCCTTTTGCTTTGGCATATAGCATGGAGGCGGTCATACCTTTGGAAGTTGGAATGCCCACCCTCAGAAGTGAAAGTTTTGAGCCCGAGCTGAACGCCGAAGCCATTGCCCTGGAATTGGACCTCGTGGACAAACGCCGAGAAAAGGCTCTCATCCATGTGGCTGCCTACCAACAAGAGCTCTCAAGGAAATACAACAAAACGGTGCACCCTAGACCGTTCAAAGTAGGTGATTGGGTCTTGAGGAAAGTCATGGGCAATACCTTGGTGCTAGGTGAAGGCAAACTGGGGGCAAATTAGAAAGGACCCTACAAGATAACCGGTCTGGCAAGCAAAGGGGCATACCACTTGGAGGACTTGGATGGTAAAGGAATACCCCGGCCATGGAATGCGGTCAACCTCAAACTAAGTGTCTCATCTTTGCCTTAGCATTCTGATTGTTGCTTTTTAATTGAGATTGCAACCGAGATGATTTACTCTGGTTGAACGAGTTGATGATTTGCTCAACTCTAGGATTCTAAACCGAGATGATTTACTCCGGTTGAACGAGTTGATGATTTGCTCAACTGAGATTCTCAACCGAGATGATTTACTCCGGTTGAACGAGTTGATGATTTGCTCAAACTGAGATTCTCAACTGAGATGATTTACTCCGGTTGAACGAGTTGATGATTTGCTCAAACTGAGATTCTCAACCGAGATGATTTACTCCGGTTGAACGAGTTGATGTTTTTCTCAACTCTGAGATTCTCAACCGAGATGATTTACTCCGGTTGAGTATGCTGATTATTTATTCAAACCGAGATATATTGTTCCGATTGAAATAGTTGATGATTTATTCAATTATATGCTTGCAACCGAGATGTCTTTCCCGGTTAATTAAGTTATGCAAGATGGTTAGTGTTGCCGAAGTATTTTGTCCGGTTGAAGTTACTCAGCTTTAAGACCGTGCAAACACTTGATGAAATTAGAGCTTTTTCATTGATGAGAAAATAAGTACAAAAGGTGGGGAACTTAGCCCGGTTACATGTTCAGACAAAAAGTAAGAAAAAGAAAACTAAGCTAAGGGGGAAAGGTTAGTGAATTCATCCTCGGTTGCCTCCAAGTTGACCGTTGGTGGTTGGCCTTAGACACCGGTCTCAGTTTGGCCCGGCTGCTCCTCCATTTGGCGGTCCTGTTCCTCAGCATTTGCCTCGGTTTCTCCTTCGAGTCCTTCCTCAGCCTCAGCCTGCAATGCACTGAAGACGTCGTTGGCATACGACACGAGATAGGTCGGTAGGAAGACAGCCGGCGGAGAGGCAAACACGTCGGTCCCAGGGCCTTGGCCGAGCTGATCGCAAGCAGACTTCCAACCCGCTTTGAAGTATATATCTTGGGTGGCAAAGACTTGTTTTTTGTAGCTGTCCTCGGCCTCCTTGAAGCCGGCATTATTTGTGTCCTCCAGATCCTTCTCCTTGGACTTTTTCAGGGCATGCAGCTCGGCCTGGAGCGCATCCCTCTCTTTCTCGGCGTCACCAAGCTGGCCGAGCAACCGAGAGTTGTCCACGTTTGCTATCTGCAGCGAAGACTTTGCTCGGCCGAGCTCAGTTTGAAGGCTTTGAACTTGGTTGGCTGTGTCATTCGCCTTTTGCCGTAGTCGATGAATACGCTCCATGACCAAGTGTTGCTTCTGGATGGCCTACAAGAAGAAAGATTGATCAAAGAGGAAACCGTGCAAACACTTGTGAAAATTTGAGTAGAAGTTTAAGACTTTTACCCTGGTCATGGACTTCACGGCCGACTTCACCAACCGGGTGTCTGGAACATGGTCGCTGCCGACCACGTCGCTCGGTAGGAGAAGGGCCTTGGAGAGGTCAAAGGTAAGAAGATGTTCTTTGTCGCCCTTCACGGGAGCTGTTGCCGGGATCTCCTACCCCGGTGCTTAAGCTGCGGTCGCCATGCCAGTGTTGGGTCGACGGTGACGGCGGGTTGCTCGGTAGTCAGCTCTTCGATTAGCTCAGCAGAGGGGTCTGCGCGAGGCCGTTTCCCAGCTCGGCGGTTGTCTTGGCTGGCTTGCCCGGCAGTAGGAGACGCTAGCGCAACCACGGCCCCGCTAGATTGACCAGCAGCTAGAGAGCGGGTGATGACGCTCGGCATCTCGGTGGAAGTTGTTGTGAGGAGGTTCTTGATACGGCTTCGTTTTTCCATCTCTTCTTCTTCGGTTAACCAGTTTAGGGGTACGTCTGGTAGTGTTGGGTCTGGAGGAGGTGACAGAGCACGGAGAAAGTCAGTGACCTTACTCCGGCGCGGAGCTGAGTATCTATATGTTGGGACGTAACCGAGTAATTCGTTACAATCCCGATGGCGGTAACGGAGCACGGTCCGGATGGCTTCTTCGTTGGGGTAGTAGTAGTTAGCTTGTAAGGCTTAGATCGCTGCAAAGGAAAGAAGAAAAATGTTAAAATACAGAATATGGAACAAAGGCAATTAACCGAGCCAGTTAGCACGGCTTACATGTCTCGTCGAAATTTTTGCTAATGAACCAGCCCGGTACGTCGGCCGTTTCATAATTACTGGACACCCAGAAGAAGTCGTCGTCGTGTAAGTCTTTGTCTGGGGTACCGGTCACTATTTTTTCTTTGCCCGGCCTAATCTTTAAATAATAGGTGAGGCCATCGCCGGTGTGCCCAAGGGTGTACTGTCACAGTATCTCGACTAAACCTAAGTTGGTCCCTAGCCGGTTATTTAGCTCATGGATGCCGTTGATTATTCGGTAAGTGTTGGTTGATACTTGTGTGGGTGCTAGCCCGGTACGGCGCAAGAATTCAGTCAGCAGAGGGTTAACCGGGAAGCGGAGGCCTGCTTCAATGATGGAAAGCACAGTGAAAGGGCACTGGTCTAATCTGCTCCAAGGGGTTGTCTCAAATTCGGCGAGCTCTAGGTGAACGTCTGTCGGGATACCATAGTCTTCCCGGAACACGACCAAAGCAGCCGGAGTGTCAACTAGGAAGCGGAAGCGCCCCATGTGTAGCCGGCTGGATTAGCTCGACCGAGGTAGTTTGGCACAGACTGGTGTCTTGATGGCTGCTCGGTCTTTGAGAGCCTCAATATTTGGTCAGTGGTCCCCTTGGACTCTGCAGGAAAAGGATGGCAGTTGTAAGTGTGAGTGCGGCCGCGCAAAACGAGCTTGACTTTAGCTCGGCCATGAAGCGTGCCAACCACCTCGGTCGTGAAGGTGAACCAAGGAGCTTGGTCGCTCAAGCGGACCAGATGTTAGCCCGGTCGAGCGGCCAAGTTCCCTGCCTATCCCGGTTTCTGCTAAAGGTTTTGGTATACTAGTAAATTGCTCGGTCTTATTGTATTTTGGGATCAAAAGGCGACCTGGAGCCCAGTCCGTCCCAGTTCTTCGTGTATTCATGTGTTCATCACTGGGATTGAAGAACAACGAAGAGAATAGGGGCGAATGTGGGTTTTGGGAGGGTTATGTCCTAAAACCTACGGATTTGGTGCTCTAAAAGGAGTAATATCAAATGAAATGACAATAAGAAGAGTTGAAGGACTTACCAGTTGAGGGCAGGGACTACTTCTTCGAGCACGAGTGCAAGAAAGGGTAGGAGTGAAGCTTGCTGGGGATGCTTGAGCTCTGGAACGTTGAAGGTTTGAGGTGAGTCAGTAAGAATGGAAGAAAATGAGATAGGGCATGTTTATAGGGGTGGAAAGGCCGCCCAAAATTTGAATTGAAGGGACATGACTGTTGGCGGCTCGAGGCCAATCAGCGCACGGCACGTGTCCCCATTAATGGCAGCGTCAGAGCTGAAGAGACAGGAAGGTCAGACGAGGCGTCGACCGAACAAGTCAAGATACAGGAAGGTTAGACGAGGCGTCGACCGAGCAAGACAAGGAACCGAGCGCAGAAATTAGCCCGGTTAACTTCTTGCAAAATTGAGAACCAAGGAAGTGTTTACCCCGGTCATAACAGGTAATCCCAGTCACGCTTTGGCGGACGGAATTAAAGGGCAATTGAGAGAGAGATTTATGGTCTGGTTTGGGCCGTGGAAATGGCCGGGCAGATTTGGGCCGAACAAGTTTGGGCCACGATGAAACGGGCCTATCCTGAAGTGTCTTGCTCGGTTAAGGCAAGGCGTGGTCGGACCGAGCTATTTGGCTTCATGGTATAGAAGCCGGTCAAGCGAGATAACTGGCGCCAGGCAAGGCGTGTAGGTTCCACGGTTCATGAGTTAGCTCAGCAGGAAGGCCGGTGGCAAACCAATACGAGCTGTCCCGAGCTCGGCTATGCCGGGATACAACCGAGCTCAGTCCTCAATGAGCTTGGTTATTGGAACGCTTGGGCTTGAAGTGCAGCATGGCCGCTGGCAGCCGAGATGCTGCAATCCGGCTGCCGAGCTCCTAGTAGAGTGGGCTGGCAATTGGGTTAGATGTTGTTCAGCAAGATTTGTGCTGACAGATGGGATAGCAGCACCACGTGTCGAGAGACTAATGGGAGTAGATTTGGGGCGCAGAAGGTATATAAGCGAGTCTGCGCCCCCCATACTGGATGGGTGACATTTTCGGTGAGATAAACACTAAACAGAACTCAGTCCTCTCTCTCTCTCTCTCTCTCTCTCTCTCTCTCTCTCTCTCTCTCTCTCTCTCTATCCCTGTGTGTGTGTCTAACTTGATCGTCGGAGGGGTTTTCCGGCAACACACTGTCGGGTAGCTCACCGCCGTTGTGCTCTCAGGTCGATCGGACAGACAGGAGCTTGGAAGAAAGGAGTGCGGGCTTGCCTGAATATTTGCTCCCCGCATATTACCTAATCAATTATATGTATTTTTCCTATTTAAATGTCTTCTTCTTCTTCTTCTTCTTCTTCTTCTTCCCCAAGTTTCAATTTTTTTTTCTCACTCCAAAACTCTAATTCGCAGCACCAAAACTCATAATTATCATCAAAATCATTGTTTTTTTTTTAAAATTATATTGTTACTTACAAATAGAAGAAAGTTTGAATAAAATCAAATAATTTATGAGAGTAATAATCAAAACAGTTTTTTGAAGCAATCCATCAAGGAGGAGGTAGGTATTCACACAAATATTAAAATACAATTATTGATTTCTATATTTTTTTACATAAAAGCAAATATTCAGCCTATTTTTTGTCATTATTGTTCGGACTTTCATAACCAAACAAATTTACTTTGTTCGGCAGTGTACAACCAAACAAAGTGAATGTGTTTGGTTCTCCTCCGAACGCAAAGTTCACCCTCTCCTTCTCTTTCTTCGTCCTTCTTCGTTGGCATTGGCGTCGGCATCGCCGATGTTGAATTCCATGATCGTGTTCTCTATATGTATGTGAACAAAAGAAAAATTTCAAAGAATTTTTAAATTTATTTTATTTGGGTGTACCTCAAAAGGGTAATTTAAGGGGGGAAAAAAATAAGGTACACTAAAAATAAATTGTAACCTTAAATAATTTAATAGGGTGTACTAAAAATATGGACTCACTTAAATATTTTTAGGTTTAAATAGAATTTCCCTTAGAAAAGAACAAAAAATTAAAAAAAATTTAGCCCAAGCTTGGCCCATTCTAAGTTCTTGCCTAAAAATTCCATCGCAAGCTTGACTTTGAGGCCATGTTTGATTAGGGGTTTGAGATAGGGGATTAGATTATCAATCCATGGAATCCACCAAATCCTTGTTTATGTGCAACAAATGCTATGGGATTAGCAATTCCATGGGAATATAAATCTCCTCCTATAGTGGAATTAACATTCCCATGAGGCCCCGTTTGTTTGGCTGCTTCAGAGGTTGAATTGGAGTAGGATTGTTGTGGGTCCTACTCAAAACATGTTTGGTGTTGTTTGAGAAAGTAGGCTTCACAGTCTAAGTGACTTAGTAATCCCCCTCAGTAGGGGGATTGGCTTGGCTAAGAAACAAGTAAAATTAAGAAAGTAATGAGCGGCTTCAGTCTATCTAGTCTTCCACCTGGATGTCCACCCAAAGATCTAGTACAGTGCACTTTTTTTTTTTTTTTTAACAATACCAAGTGCACCTTTTGTTTTAATATTTATTTTAATTTTCTTAATATAGAAATAATTTTTTAGTTTATTTTATTTTAAAATAATTTAACAATCGCATCATTAACTATCTCTCACACTATTATCAAAACAAACACACTTTTACTTACGCCTCGTTTGTGAACATACTATTTTAACAGTCCCGCTACGTAGCCCGATTTTACTGTGGCTTAACTGCCCCGAATTTCAAAACAACGTCGTTTTGATTTTTTTTTTTTTTTTTCCATAACTCGTAGGTTTCAGATGAGAGAAGGAAGAAAGAAAAAGAAGAAGAAATAAGAGAAGAGGAAAGAGACAACAGAAAATTGAAAGAAAACCAAACCCATTATAATCAAACCATAAATCAATCTTCTTTCAATTTTACAGTTGTGGACATTTGTGTTTTTTCTGAAAGTTACATTACTTGATTACATTTCTTTCTAGGTTTTCATATGAGTCTCATATGTTTTTCTCAACATACCCAATTTGTATCTCTCTTTTCTCCTCTATCTATATGAAAATGTGAAATTTCTTTACTCTGTGTATAATTTCCATCATGAATGTTACTATATTCATGACCCAAAAATCAAAACTACAAACCAAACCAAACCCATTATTTTATCAGAAAAAAGAAACGAAGACACAAATCAAAACCACAAATCAAACCCACCAACAATTTTTTTTTTTTTTTCTTTTTCCTTCATCTTCTTCATCAACAACAACAACAACACATCAACAGATCTATGTATGTATCAACATATATATATATATATATGAGAGAGAGAGAGCCACCCACCAGCGTCTCCATCATCGTTTCCTCTGTGTATACTCACACAGATCTGTGTGTATATAGATCTATTCCCTCACTCTGTTTTTCTTCTTCTCTTCCTCCTTCTTTCCATCTTTTTTTTTCTCCTTCTCCTTCTTCGCTTCCTCCTTTTCTCTCCATCATTTCTCCTTCTCTCTCTCGCTTCTTCTCTGTTTCTTCTGTCGATTTCAGAAAAGGAAAATGGGAAGAAAAAAAAATACCCGAAACGACGTCGTTTTGGGTATTCGAGCCATTTCAGACCGAGTTTTTTCGAGCTACGAAGTGTTTTCCCAATTTTAATAATTTCTTGATTTTTAACGAAAAGATGTGCAGAAAAATAAATATAGTGATGTGATAACTTATAGTGACTTTTTGACTTTTTAGCTAAAATGTATAGTTGACAAACGAGATATTAATCCCCTTATTGACAATCTCTTCAATAACTATCACCTCATTAACAATCTCCTCCAACCTAATCTGCCAACCCAACATGGCTTGAGAAAGTTGGGATCATTTTGCCCTCCACTTTACAAAACCAACAAAATATATTATATTAGCGGTAACCCGTGCGATGCACGGAAAAATAGACTATATATATTCTGTGTGATAAATAAATCATCTTAATTTTAAATTATATCTTAATAGCGACAAGCCATAATATTAAACCATCTAGGTAGATATTAACAATAATTAACCCACAAATTTTACAATAAAATTTGATATGCATAAGAAATTATTAATTATAAAAATTGTTGAGAATAATAGTATCACAATCACTTGAAAACATAAATAACTTGTATCAAACTAAACAAAACATTAAAAGAGAGAAATTCTATAAGCTTAGAAAAGCTATCATAAATTTACTTAAACTTTTAAATCAGTGATGTATATTATTATTGTGGGATCAAATTATGAATAAATATCAACTTTTAATTATAATTTATAAGTAGTTTTTAAAAAAATTTAATCTAAGTTTGTTGCCTTGCTTATAAAAAGAACTTCTCAAACAAATCATTAATTGATTATATTAGCAACTCTTTATCTTTGATTTCCTCTATCAATGACACACTTATATCATATCAAAGTATAAATCATTCTCCATAGTTTGAATAATACTTGCATAGTTCCTACATCATTTTAAAAAAATTAATCAAGATAAGAATGTCATAGTATTATAAAAACTATATAAGAGAATAGTTTTAATCCATTTTATTTATAAAAAAATGATAAAAAATTATTTGAATTGTATTTGAAAAAATATAACAAATGATAGCTTTAATCATTATATACCCAAAAAAAAAAAATTATATCGGCTACTCAACGAAAAAATTGTCAAATACAAATAGAGTCATGAACATTGAATTAAATCATATGGGCTCTAAATTGATAGTATAATCTAGCAAATCAACTAATAATAACATAGAAATATTGACAAATATGCAGTACTTCCCTATCATCTTTGTATTATATTTACTAATTTCATATATTATATGAAAGTTTTATTCGTCTCGATCCTTCAATAAAATAAGGATCAAGAAAACAAATTTGATAAGAAATTGATTCTAAATTTAATTATTGAAAAAACAAAGATTTCAAAGAGAGAATTTAGAGATGGGATTGAAGAAATACTATAACGAATGATAGCCTTATAAAAAATAAAAATAAAAACATAACAATGATCTAATACAAATTATTCTTAATCACTAATAGAAGGAATCTCAAATTATTACCTTTTATAAATATAGTGAAGAAAATTAATTTTGTGAGATTTTTGTGCTGCATTCTCCCATGTAGCCTTTATTATTTCATTATTAATAATATTCTCATTCAGAGCGATAATTTTTTTTTTTTTTTTTACAATCTTTATCATTTGGTAGATAATAACGAATAATAAAAATTATCAAGAGAATGTTAAGAATTTAATAGGAGATAAGAAGTTATAGATAAGAGCATTTCATAAGATAAAAAATTTAAAATAAAAAAAGATAATATGTGATAGGAGAAAAAAAAAAAGAGTAAATCAAAATAAAGATTTAGATATATATGTTTTTGATAGATATATAGATTAACAAATCATATCTTTATCTAAATTTTATTATTTTAATTTTTTGAAGATCAATTATTTAATCTTTATCTTTATTTGTAGGCCACGAACTTAATCTTTATAAATTATTTATCAATTTTTATATGTTTATTTATCTATAAGTCATGAAATTATTTTTTTAAAATAATTTTTAAAATTTTTATCTTTATCTATAGGTCATGAAATAAATTTTCATAAATTATTTATGAATTTTTATATGTTTATCTATAATGAAATTAATTAAAGTACGAAATGAGGGGGGGAAAAAGAGAGTAATTGTTTTTTTATTAAAAAAAATCAATTATTTAATCTTTATCTTTATTTGTAGGCCATGAAATTAATTTTTATAAGTTATTTATCAACTTTTATTTGTTTATTTATGGGAAGAAATTTTAAATTATCTATAAGTTATGAAATTAATTTTTTTAAATTAATTGTTTATTTTTTTATCTTTATCTGTAGATTATAAAATTAATTTTCAGTTTTCATATGTTTATCCATATGGAGGAATTTGAAATTCAAATCTTTATCCATAAGTAATGAAATTAATTTTAATTTTAATTAATCAAACAAATAAAAAATGAAGAAAAATAGAAAACATGAAAGGCAATCAAAGAAGGTTGCCACATAGGAAAGAGAGTGTTTTAAAATTATGAGAATTTAGGAATAAATATTTGGAGATTTTTGACAAAATAACTACATTTAGTTATATATATAGTATAGATGTGAGGAGGATTTTTAGATAATTTTATAAATTTAGTCCTAAATAACTAATACCACCACATTAGTACACAAACAAAAAAACTTTATCTTATATCTCCAACCTAATACTACCATATTAATAATCTCTTCACTCAATCTCATTGTACTCTTAATCCCATATAACCTAATTCACCAAACAAATGATGCCTAAAATTATATAACAATCACAAACTTACATAACAAATTCATATATTAAATAACAATAACATTATAAAACTAACATTTCTATTTGGTTTTAAAACTCAAACTATTTTTAAAATTTTTGTTTCCCATTTTTTATTAAACTCCTTTCATATTTTAATCAATTTTATTTACTTTTTATATCCACATGTAGATGTACTTAGAAAGTAAAATATTTAGAACAAATTCATAATAATAAAAATTATTAAATATGAAAAAAAAAACCCAAAAAATAGTGCATATTTGTTTTTTGTTTTTTGTTTTTTGTTTTTTGTTTTTTGTATTTAGTAAAAAAAAATTAAAATGTTCACAAATATTTACTTTTTAAGTGCATCCAAAAAAATAAAAAAATCACTCAAAACAAAATAATAGAAAAACTCAAAATAAATTTTGACTAACCAAATGGCCTATTTTGGGTTTAACCCACTTCCTTTCTCACCCAAAAAAATTAAAAAATCAAAAAAATCAAAAATCCAGCTAAAAAGGATGAAGAAAAAGCTTAATGTTGGTCATTACATCCTAAGTACAAGATATAAGTACATTTTCTCCTTCAAATGCTGTGACGCCCCGATTCTACACTATAGGTTGCAGTCAAGGGAGAGTCACTAATGAGTCCTATGGTCAATAACCAAGTAAGATCCCAGATCGCCGGAGGAGTCAAAATAGCCTCCCTTCTAAGTCTAGCTTTCTTAGGCAGCGCACTACCCTTTTGACAGATCTTAAAAGGTATTGACACAAGGTCTCATAAGTAACGAAAGGGTTCATACATAGAATATATAACAATTAATATATATATATAACTCAAAAGATAGTTCCATTACATTACATCCCAAAAGAAGCTTAAATCTTCACATGAGTCTTACAAAATAACAAAAGGAAATTTCTAGCATTCCTAAGATAGCCAAAAGTCTTCAAAAGTTTCGGGCTCGTCATCTCCAGCTATGAGTTCCGCTTCGTCACCTGGCAGGATACGCCGTGAGCTTTGAATGCCCAGTAAACATACACACACCCTACCCCTTTTTCCCACTCCAATACACAATCACAATTATAACATCAAGTAATAAAGCATGATACTTCAATAAATAAATGAAGGGTTAAGTTAGATGTTAGCAACTAGAAATCCCTCAAAGAGATTTCGTCCTCCCAACCACAAGAATCGGACGCAGATTATTCGGTATGCCCCTCTATTGCTGCTTTGTTGCAGACCTAACCTCGGATGCCTACCAACGGTTATGTACCGTGCAGCGCCAACCGCAGGTCCTCAAAAGAGACGGTAAAATAGGGCCTTACCCGAAATCCCTCTTTACACCAAACCACCTAGGGTCCGAATACAACCGCTCCGTTCAAGGGTTCCGAAAACCACTTCGCAAGACTTTAACTTTCAAATAGGAAACGCATCCCAACAATCCATATATCACATTTCTCATCTTTTCATTACTCAAGTGCGCGAAAACCCAATACCCTCCCAATTAGGTTTCCCGTTAAATTAAATGCTTTAAATCAAGTTAATTCAACTTGCAAGACAATAATATCCACATGAACATGCATCCATAAAGCGAGGAAGATAAATAACATAACCATAATACACATAATAACATGCCAAGATATGCTCATATGTAAGTAGGCAATTTCACGAATTCAAGGGCATAAAACATCCATACAAAACACAGTTTCCAGATTTAATGTCACATGAAGATTGAGATAAAAGGACTATTTTAAATCTTCCACCGGGCTCGGTCTCGCTATGGTTCGTAGAGAATTTGATCTAGTTTCTGGAACACTTTTCGGAAATGGGATTGGTTTTCCAGATTTTAAGTTATTTAGAAAATATTCCAGCGCTGTCCAGAATCTGTCCAGATCTGTCGACCGTTACAAAAATTTGATTTTTTTTGCAAACCGCTTGATGTTTTTCGATGAAACCAATTTTAGTTGAAATCTAACATCTTAAGGAAGGTTTTGACATAAAATAGAGGTCCAGAATAATTTTGTGCATTTTTCTAGAATTTCTGGAAGTGGGTTGCAAAAACAGATTCTAAGGTGCTTTGCCCAAAACAAGAAGATTTATGAAAAAGGGGTTCCACCAAGGGAAAGTTTCATTTCTTTTGTGAAGAAAATATGCTAACTATCACATGTTTAACTCAAAATTTTTTTTTGAAAGAGTGCTCTTGAAAAGTTGAGAGATTGGTACAAAAAGAAGATGGTTTTGTGCCAAAATGGAGAAAATACAAGAGAGATGGAATCAATACTCAACCCTTAGCATTTTTAACATAAGAATTTAGTAATAACAGATCTGAAAACATTATTTAGAACCTTTAGAAACATGCATTAGAAAAAGGAAATGAAAGAGAAGGTTATGTTTGTGGCTTACCTTCTAAACTTTGCACAAGAAGCTCTCTTCTTCCTCCTTCTTCTTCTCTAGACTTCTCCCTCTTGCTCTCCTCCCTCTCTCTAACCGAAATGTGTGTGTGAGTGAGTGTGTTGTTTGTGTTTGCAAGCTAGGGGGTGTGTTGGTATTTATAGACAAACCTTTGAGGCAAAAAGTCCTAAAAGTCCCTTAGTTGGATATGGATGGAAAAGTTAAGATTTTGCTTGGAATCTAATGGAATAGGGGTGGTTTTGGAGTTGAACCATAGGATTATGCAACAATTGGTTGATTCTTAGTTGAAAGGAAACCAGTTTTGAAAACATCACCCTAGGTCTAGGGTACTAGGTCTTGGTTTTCCTAGAACATCATGATGGTGGTACTTGAAAATTGGCTCCTCCTTGGGAAAGTGTGATGGGGTTATTATTTAAATCATTTTAGGTTCTAGGCACGCTTCTCTAGGTGTATATATATATATATATATGTGTGTGTGTGTGTGTGTGTGTGTATCTTACAAGATTGATGGTGCTCAAGGTACAAGGTACAAGTACTAGTTCTTGGGTAAGTTTGAATTTAAATAAAGAGTAAGGGCTTGGAGTTAAATACATGTAGCTTATGTAGAATTAAATTAGGTTAGGGATCCTAATCCGGTTAGGGAAATTCCTGTTTCGATAAAAATAAAAATAGTAATGCTAACCGACAAGATTCGAATTAATTCAAGTAAACGAGGGGCTTTAAAAAAAAAAATCAACATTAGGGTTTTCAAAGTGAATACATATTTCGGGGGCTTCATAACCTATCCCCCTTAAAACAATTTTGTCCTCGAAATTCAACTACATACCGTCTTCGAAAAGCTCGGGGTAGTTTGCCTTCACCCAATCTTGACGTTCCCAGGTAGATTCCTCAACTCCCCGATGACGCCATAGCACTTTTACCAAGTGAACCGTCTTGCCTCTAAGGTTCTTTTCTCGACGATCTTGTATTGCTACCTGTCCTTCTTTAAGCGTAACATCTTTGTCAAGACTGATCTCTTCCCATTTGAGGATGTGTGTCGGGTCAGCGATGTATTTTCTCAACATGGATACATGGAAGACGTTGGGTATCCCTGCTAACTGCGGGGGTAGACCTAATCTATATGCTACTTCGCCCACTATTTCCAATACCTCAAAAGGACCACTATATCATGGTGACAGCTTTCCCTTTCCCCCAAAACGTACGACTCCACGCCTGGGTTGCACCTTTAGGAACACGTGGCTGCCTACTTCAAACATCAATGGTCTTCTCCCCCTGTCTGCATAATTCTTTGACGGTCTTGGGCAGTCTTCAACCGTTGTCAGATCAATTTGACCTTCTCAGTAGTTTCTAGAACAAGTTCGGGTCCTATCAGATTTGCATCACCCACTTCCGTCCAACAAATCGGCGATTTGCAAGGTCGTCTGTATAATGCTTCAAAGGGCGCCATACCGATGCTAGCTTGAAAGCTGTTGTTGTAGGCAAATTCAATTAGAGGTAGGTGTCGTTCCTAACTTCCTTGAAAATTCATTGCGCAAGCTCTCAACATGTCTTCGAGTGTCTGGATTGTGCGTTCAAATTGTCCATCCATCTGCAGGTGAAAGGCGGTGCTAAAACATAACTCCGTATCAAGAGCTTCCTGCAGGCTTCCCCAAAATCGAGAGGTGAATCGTGGATCACGATCTGACACAATAGATACCGGAATTCCATGTAGTCGAACGATCTCCCCAATGTAGAGTCTACACATAGACTCTAAAGTGTCGGTCATCTTATAGGGTAAGAAATACGCTGACTTAGTGAGGCGGTCCACTATTACCCATATAGCATCGCGTCCTCTAGGCAACCCTGTCACAAAGTCCATCGTCACGTACTCCCACTTCCATTCGGTTATCAGTAGAGGTTGCAACATTCTCCCTGGTTTCTGATGTTCCGCTTTCACTTGTTGGCAGGTCAGACATCTTGCTACAAATTTAGCCACTTCCTTCTTCATTCCATTCCACCAATACTGTCTCTTCAAATCTTGGTACATTTTAGTCCCTCCTGGATGTACCGCAAATGTAGAATGATGACATTCCTTCAGTACCGTTTCCCTAAGTAACTCGTCATTTGGTACAAATAATCTACCTTGGTATCTTAAACTCCCATCGGGGTGAATTACCCAATCGAGCATGGGCTCTCCTGATTCCAGACGTCCCTTGATGTAGGCTACCTCTTGATCGTGCTTTTGGGCCTCCATGACTTCATTCATCAACTTAGGCATCACCTTCTGCGCACCAAGACATGCTTTTGTATCTTGAGATTCTACTTGGATCCTGAACTCATTGAGTGTCTTAACCATATCACATTCCTTGACGGAGATCTTAGCCATCATCCCTCTACTCTTACGACTTAGAGCATCTGCTACTACATTGGCTTTACCGGGGTGATATGAGAGTGTGAACTGGAAATCCTCAAGATACTCCATCCATCGTCTCTGTCTCAAGTTAAGATCCTTCTGCGTGAATAGATACTTTAGGCACTTGTGATCTGTGAAAATCTCAAATTGTTCCCCGTACAGGTAATGTCGCCACTGTTTTAGGGCAAAAACTACGGCTGCTAACTCCAAGTCATGCGTGGGGTAGTTGCGCTCGTGAGGTTTTAACTGCCTGGATCCATACGCGACTACCTTTCCATTTTGCATAAGTACGCAACCTAATCCTTCTTTAGACGCATCGCAATACACAGTGTACCCCTCTTCTCGTTCTGGGATGGTCAAAAATTAGCGCACTAGTCAACCTCTTCTTTAGCTCTTGGAAGGATTTTTCGCAAGCTTCGTCCCACTCATACTTTACTCCTTTTTGCGTCAAACGAGTCATTGGTTTAGCTAGTTTGGAGAGATCTTGGATGAACCTCCAGTAATAACCGGCCAATCCTAAGAAGCTGCGGATTTCTGACACGGTTTGGTTGTCTCCAATCTAATACTGCCTCCACCTTGGTTGGATCCACCGCAATCCCATTCACATGCCCTAAGAATTTTACTTCATTCAACCAGAACTCACATTTACTCGCCTTGGCATATAATTGATTATCCCTAAGAACTTGGAGGACAGTCCTTAAATGTTGCTCATGCTCTTCTTCAAACCTTGAATATACCAAGATGTCATCAATGAATACTACTACAAACTGGTCAAGGTATGGTCTAAAAATCTTATTCATTAGACTCATGAATACTGCCGGTGCATTGGTTAGTCCGAAGGGCATTACTACAAACTCATAGTGGCCATATCTAGTACGAAAGGCAGTTTTTGGTATATCCTCCTCCTTGACTCGTAGTTGATGGTAACCTGACCTAAGATCGATCTTTGAATAGCACCTTGAGCCTCTAAGTTGGTCAAAAAGGTCATCAATCCTTGGGAGTGGGTAGCGGTTCTTAATCGTGACTCGATTGAGTTGACGATAATCGATGCATAGCCTCAACGATCCATCCTTCTTTTTAGCAAACAACACGGGTGCTCCCCATGGCGAAGTACTTGGCCTAATGAATCCTTTCTCGAGCAATTCCTGTAGTTGTGTCTTCAATTCTCGTAGTTCTGTTGGTGCCATGCGATACGGGGCCATGGATATTGGGGTAGTTCCAGGTTGCAGCTCGATGCTAAAGTCTATTTCCCGGGTTGGCGGCAATCCTAGTAATTCTGTAGGAAATACATTTGCATAATCGCATGCTACGCGAGGAAGTTCTATTTCTCCTAGGCCCTCCTCATTTAGAATCAGACTTGCTATCCTACCCGCAAGTTGATCGTGCCACTGCGTCCGATGTTTTGTTGAAGCCATGGGGTCTTGTCTATCCCCCTTAAACTGGAAACATGTTCCATCTTGCGTGTGAGCTGCCACTTTCCTCTGACGACAGTCGATCACTGCTCGGTGGGCAGACAACCAGTCCATGCCCAGAATGATATCGAAATCCGACATTCCTATTTTACAGTCCTTACAGATCAATCTTATCCGAACGCATCCTCCCATAGGTGACATTACATCTAAGGCAGCTTCTAGGGGTTCTCCTACCAGCTCTAATGATTTAGCACAAGCAGAGGATATAAAAGAATGTGATGCACCAATATTAAATAAAACATGCACCCAAGAATTGCATAGCACTAAATTACACTCGATTATAGACGGGTCTGCTTCTTCCTCTTGCAAGGCAAAGACTCTGCCGGTTGCCTTCTGGTTGCTCCTTTCTGGTCCCTCATGAAGTTGGGTTTTCTTTTCACAAGCTCCAAATCCCCTTGGATCCTACCTCCTTCCACAAAGATGGTAAGACTCTTCCAAAATTTGATTCTTGATACGGTTCGAGATTTTAGCCACGGTTACTAGTCCATTCTTAAGGTTTTGATTTCCTGGTACCGCGTTTCTATTGTTTCTTGCAAGCTCATGTTATTACTTGTCTCAAAGTGTGGTCCACCATTTGTTTTTCTTTGAATGGGGTGAGGCGTAAGTCAAATTCTAACTACAGAGGCAATTCCTGATCTTAAGTTAGAGTTTAATTATCCTAGGGTGTTCACACAACACAACTTCATATATACATAATAATAATTACAAGATTCTTAAAATTGGATTGAAGTGGAGACGAAGAATACGAAGCAGTTATGGTGATAACGTCAGTATTAACTGAAATATGGATGAATGGTATGATGTTTTGGTTTCGAACTTCAATGTGATCAAGGTTATAGATGTAGTGACTAAACTAGATATTTAACTTGAAACTGCGTTAGCCATCCACGTTTCAAACTGAATATCCAAGATTCATCACCGAGTAAAGAAAATGAAATTATTTACAAGAAGTCTTGGGCTAAATAAAATAATCAAGGGTCAAAGGAGGTCGAATTCACAAATAGTAGTATATAAAACAGGACCGACAAGACTTAATCTTGGAAAAAGATGACGTTGAATAAAGGTTATGAATACAAGATGAGGGTACAACAATCGATAGAAGACGCGTAGAACTAATAATACCCCTTACTGCGCGATGTAAGGCCTCACTCAAAGTTAAAACCATTTCACGATCCTGAAGTAGGTCCTCACAAGTTGATGTTGGTGTGCCCGAAATTCAAAAAAAATCCCTAAGATAGGTCAAGAAAGATTTTAACATAGTCAGGGCAAGGTAGTCTCTAACCGCAGGTCGAAACACGTGGGTAAGGGTTGAACCTGGGCTCTGATACCAAGTTGTGACGCCCCGATTCTACACTATAGGTTGCAGTCAAGGGAGAGTCACTAATGAGTCCTATGGTCAATAACCAAGTAAGATCCCAGATCGCCGGAGGAGTCAAAATAGCCTCCCTTTTAAGTCCAGCTTTCTTAGGCAGCGCACTACCCTTTTGACAAATCTTAAAAGGTATTGACACAAGGTCTCATAAGTAACGAAAGGGTTCATACATAGAATATATAACAATTAATATATATATAACTCAAAAGATAGTTCAATTACATTACATCCCAAAAGAAGCTTAAATCTTCACACGAGTCTTACAAAATAACAAAAGGAAATTTCTAGCCTTCCTAAGATAGCCAAAAGTCTTCAAAAGTTTCGAGCTCGTCATCTCTTGCTATGAGTTCCGCTTCGTCACCTGGCATGATACGCCGTGAGCTTTGAATGCCCAGTAAACACACACACACCCTACCCCTTTTTCCCACTCCAATACACAATCACAATTATAACATCAAGTAATAAAGCATGATACTTCAATAAATAAATGAAGGGTTAAGTTAGATGTTAGCAACTAGAAATCCCCCAAAGAGATTTCGTCCTCCCAACCACAAGAATCGGACGCGGATTATTCGGTATGCCCCCTCTTTTGCTGCTTTGTTGTAGACCTAACCTCAGATGCCTACCAACGGTTATGTACCGTGTAGCGCCAACCGTAGGGCCTCAAAAGAGACGGTAAAATAGGGCCTTGCCCGAAATCCCTCCTTACACCAAACCACCTAGGATCCGAATACAACCGCTCCATTCAAGGGTTCCGAAAACCACTTGCGCAAGACTTTAACTTTCAAATAGGGAACGCATCCCAACAATCCATATGTCACATTTCTCATCTTTTCATTACTCAAGTGCGCGAAAACCCAATACCCTCCCAATTAGGTTTCCCGTTAAATTAAATGCTTTAAATCAAGTTAATTCAACTTGCAAGACAATAATATCCACATGAACATGCATCCATAAAGCGAGGAAGATAAATAACATAAACATAATGCACATAATAACATGCCAAGATATGCTCATATGTAAGTAGGCAATTTCATGAATTCAAGGGCATAAAACATCCATACAAAACACAGTTTCCAGATTTAATGTCACATGAAGATTGAGATAAAAGGACTATTTTAAATCTTGCACCGGGCTCGATCTCGCTATGGTTCGTAGAGAATTTGATTTAGTTTTTAGAACACTTTTCGGAAATGGGATTGGTTTTCCAGATTTTAAGTTATTTAGAAAATATTCCAACGTTGTCCAGAATCTGTCCAGATCTGTCGACCGTTATGAAAATTTGATTTTTTTTGCAAACCGCTTGATGTTTTTCGATGAAACCAATTTTAGTTTAAAGATAACATCTTAAGGAAGGTTTTGACATAAAATAGAGGTCCAGAATAATTTTGTACATTTTTCTAGAATTTCTAGAAGTGGGCTGCAAAAACAGATTCTAAAGTGCTTTGCCCAAAACAAGAAGATTTATGAAAAAGGTTTTTGTGAAGAAAATATGCTAACTATCACATGTTTAACTCAGAAAATTTGTTTGAAAGAGTGCTCTTGAAAAGTTGAGAGATTGGTACAAAAAGAAGATGGTTTTGTGCCAAAATGGGAAAAATACAAGAGAGATGGAAAATCAATACTCAACCCTTAGCATTTTTAACATACGAATTTAGTAATAACAGATCTAAAAACATTATTTAGAACCTTTAGAAACATGCATTAGAAAAAGGAAATGAAAAAGAAGGTTGTGTTTGTGGCTTACTTTCTAAACTTTGCACAAGAAGCTCTCTTCTTCCTTTCTAGACTTCTCCCTCTTGCTCTGCTCCCTCTCTCTAACCGAAATGCGTGTGTGAGTGAGTGTGTTGTGTGTATTTGCAAGCTAGGGGGTGTGTTGGTATTTATAAACAAACCTTTGAGGCAAAAAATCCTAAAAGCCCCTTAGTTGGATGTGGATGGAAAAGTTAGGATTTTGCTTGGAATCTAATGGAATAGGGGTGGTTTTGGAGTTGAACCATAGGATTATGCAACAATTGGTTGATTCTTAGTTGAAAGGAAACTAGTTTTGAAAACATCACCCTAGGTCTAGGGTACTAGGTCTTGGTTTTCCTAGAACATCATGATGGTGGTTCTTGAAAGTTGGCTCCTCCTTGGGGAATTGTGATGGGGTTATTATTTAAATCATTTTAGGTTCTAGGCACGCTCCTCTAGGTGTACATATATATATATATATATATATATATATATATATGTATCTTACAAGATTGATGGTGCTCAAGGTACAAGGTACAAGAACTAGTTCTTGGGTAAGTTTAGAATTTAAATAAAGAGTAAGGGCTTGGAGTTAAATACATGTAACTTATGTAGAATTAAATTAGGTTAGGGATCCTAATCCGGTTAGGGAAATTCCTGTTTCAATAAAAATAAAAATAGTAATGCTAACCGACAAGATTCGAATTAATTCAAGTAAACGAGGGGCTTTAAAAAAAAAATCAACATTAGGGTTTTCAAAGTGAATACATATTTCGGGGGCTTCACAAGTGCTATTTCTTTATATTTTAAAAATAAAATACATTATTTTACTTTTGATTCTTGTCACATTTTTTATTTATTTATAGATGTTATGAGTTAAACTAAATTAACATAATGTAAAAAATTTAAGTGTAAAATTGATACAATTAAAACTAAAAACCCAACTGAACAAAAGACAAATTACTAGGATTACATGTATAATTTGCCTAAAAAAATGTTTCGTTTCTGAAATTTTTTTAAAATTAGTTTGGTGAAAGGAATGAGAAAATCAAAGCACTCATTATTTCCATACTTTTTTTGTGCAAGAATAATTTTTAAAATTTCAAAAATATATTTTTCAGTCTTTATATTTGTCAAATTAGTTTATAATTTTTCAAAAGAATTTTATAAGAAAATTTTGAAAACTCAATTAAAACAATTTGGAAGAAATTTCATATCAGGGTAAAAATTTTAAAATGATTATAAATTAGTGATAAATTTTATCAATATTAATAATTATAATTATAATTTATATATATATATATGTAATAAATTTTTTAAATTACCTGTGATTGGTAATTTTATCAAAAAATCTATACTTTCTATTGAATTTTTTTTTTTTTTTTTTTTTTTTAAAGGATGGGTCAATCAATGTGAGGTGGTATGTTATAATTTATTAGTATAATAATATTATATTGAAAGTCATAGATTGGAAGTGTATATTGAAAGTATGATATGCTTGGCACAGTGGCCTTTCTGAAACTCGGAAGATTAGATTGGATTATTAAGATCCCAGCTTCATATAGTAACAATCAATCCATGAGTTCATATATATATATATATATATATATATAAGCATTCAAGAAGAGTGGGGCAATGCTAAACTAGGGTCATAAGTTGTTGGATTCATTGAATCTTTTCACATTGTTGATTGGGGAATTGAAATTGATTATATGTTAGGAGTTTGATGCAACTTATCTGAATAGTTTATAGCTTTTTTTTTTTCTTTTTTTTGGAATTTATTTCATGCAATTTTTATTTACTGTTTATTAGATAAAAATCGTTGTAATAAATTGAAACTATTTTTTTTGGAAGTTGGAGGAGCGATACTTTTAATTTTTACTTTTTGATTATTAACTTTTAATTTTCAATAAATTGTACTAAACATGCTTGTTAGCTTTTAATTTTGTCAATTTTTGGATTTATTAAGGAAGAGAGACTTATATGAAATTTTAACATATTTATAGGCATGTAAAATTTTACTTTAGGAATAAATAAATAAAATTATGGAGGTCGCTCAATAAATAGTTCCCCAATGTCCTTGTTTGGCAAATAATGCTACCTTGTTTTTGTTTTTTGAGCTAAAATTTATAAAAAGATAAAATAAATTAAAATAATTAATAAGACAAAATGTCATATCAAATTCATAATCATTTCACTTTTTCTCTCACAAACATCACATCTAATCATTTCATTCTAACTATAAAAAATCTAACCATCTTTTCAAACACAAATATTTTGGCCTACTAAAATAGTTATAAAAACTAAAATAATCTATTAAAATAGCCAACTTTTGAAATAAAGTAATTATACAGGCCTCT
This sequence comes from Camellia sinensis, assembly GCF_055761805.1. NCBI lineage: Eukaryota > Viridiplantae > Streptophyta > Magnoliopsida > Ericales > Theaceae > Camellia > Camellia sinensis. The sequence goes on along the minus strand of NC_138965.1, from coordinate 117,558,636 downwards.
TTTGGAAAGTGAATTAAAAATCACTTCACAATTTTTAATCCATTTTGGGTCACATTATCTATCACATTTTTTTATACATTTTTTTTATAAAAAAAAAAAGCCAGAAAAAAGCTCAAAAACCAACCTTTAACCATTTTCACAGAACAACCCAAAACTTGCATCATAGGTCAATTATTTTTTAATGTTCAAAAAAATTATAATATAAAAATATTTAAATATAATATTTTAATTTATTGGATGGGCGTCAATAAAGTCACGTTATTGACCACAGTGATAGATGCAAATTGTGAGTCCATTGCGACGCTCAAAAAGGTGAGCATGTGGCACTGATTTCTTTTAGTTGAAAATATTTTTAAAAAATTATTTTTCAATTTAAAAAAAAAAAATCATATTTTTTTATTTTAGTGAAAAAAATTAATAATTAATGTTTTTCATGATTAACGAAAAACAAAATTATTTAGTCTAAAAATATTTTTCACTTATAAAAAATATTTTTTCAAACTTGGGAAGCAAGGGCTAGCGGAAAGAGGCGGGGTGGTTAAGAAGGGTGCTGAGGGAGGTGGTGGGTAGCAAGGATGGTAGGCAGGGGCGGAGCCACCTAAGGCCTAGGGGGGTCACGTGCCCCTCCTAAACTTTTAATATTTATACTGTTACCCATATAAATAAAGATTATGTATTATAATAGTGTCCCTCCTTAAGCTATGTAAAACTTTTTGCTTTTTAAAATTTTAAAATTTCTCTATTTTATTATTTTGATTATTCTTGTACACTTTTAATTGATAGGTCAAAGTAAGAATTAAATCAATTGATAATTCATTTCTTATTATAGGATTTGTTTAGTTGCTTATTTCTCCTCATTGTGGAGCACTTTTTTATTGAGTTGATAGGATTGAACTTATTGATTATTTGGTTAATGAAATTTAGTTATTGATTGTAAATTTATAAGTCACCTTAATGTAAATATAAGGATAATTGTAATAAAAATAAAAATAAAAATGTATAAGTTTAATAATATCTCATTGTTATTATGGGAGAAGAAAAAAAAACTAATGTTGTGATTAATGTGTGCCCCTCTACATTGAATTTCTGGCTCCGCCACTAGTAGGGGTCGCTAGCAAGGGGCTGTAGGAGGTACGAGTGGCGAAAGGAAGGGGTTACCAGTAAGGGGGTGACAAAGGTAGAAATCCAAAGAAAGAGAGGTATGATTGAAATTAGTAATTGTTTAAAGAAAAAATATGATGGATCATTTTTTCGAGCAAGGGGGTCCAAAGAAACATGATGAGGACAAATAGAAGCACCCTTCTGAGTTTTCATAACCTTCTTATTCAACGTCACTGCACAAAAAATTGTGGACAACAAAAAAAGGGTATTGGTTACTATCCACTCCCTAAAAGATTTGTCTCTTGTAGCACTACCCTCCAACTTTGAAGTTAAGTCTGTCCTGTGGTCTTTTAAACCTTGGAAAGCTTCAGGTCTAGATGGTTTATACCCCGGATTTTTTAAAAAATGTTGGGATATTTTGCCATTCGATGGTTAAAGTCATTAAAAACATTCTGGCTACCGGGAAAATTGATGAGAACTTTAACCACACTTATCTATGCCTCATTCTTAAGCTTGGTAAACCCGAGTATGTTAATCAATTCCGACCCATTAGCCTTTGTAACACCATATATAAACTTGTCACCAAAATCATTATAGGTCGACTTAGACCACATTTGGATGAACTTGTTAGTCCTTTTCAAGCCAGCTTCATTTTGCGTAGGAACGGCACAAATAATTTTATTATCGTCCAAGAGGTTTTGCACTCTTTCAAAACTAAGACTGGTAGAATAGGTTCCATGACCATCAAGTTAGATTTGAAGAAAACCTACAATCGACTTGAGTGGGGTTTCATTCGCAAAGTCCTTCACTTTTTGAATTTCCCTAATCTGTGGATTGAGGTTATCATGTTTGTGTGACTTCTACTTCTATGTCCATCTTGGTCAATGCGGGCATTATTACATCTTTCAAACCTTCCCATCCATCAAGATAGACCTAAGGCTAGCAGTAAAAAGATGTTTAGCAAGTTGTTAGCCTAGAAGTAAAAATTGCTCTCTCTAGCTGGGAGAAATACTCTTATCAAGCCAATGAACTCTGTAATTCCAACATATGTTATGCAATGCAAGTTTTTTCCCAAGTTTGTGACTAATACTATAGAGAAGATCAATAGAGATTTCTTATGGGGGTCAACACAAGAGAGACACAAGCTACATCCAATCGAGTGAGACATGGTTTCCAAACCTAAGAAATTCGGTTGCCTAAGTATTCAACAAGCTAATTTAACCAATAAAGTTGCAATGGCAAAGATCAATTGGCAGTTGGCAAATGATAAGAATTCTCTTTAGGCTAGGGTTCTTCAAGCCAAATATGCCAATGGATCCTCTAGCAGACCTTCCCCTATTTGGCGAGGAATTGAAAAATGAAGGGTTTTATTTCATAAAGAATCCAACATTCACTACAGGAAATAAGACAATTAACGGCGTTTAATTAACGGCGTTTTATTAAACGTCACGTTTGCTAATTTTTAACGGCGTTTTGTAACCGTCGCATATTTTTTAAAACCAAAACGGCACCGTTTCCAATTGAAGGCGTTTAAAAGCGCCTCCGAATGCTGTAGCTACACGCGCCCCTTTATGAAACCCTTATTTTTTAATCTGAGTGCGAAGTGTAATAGTAATTTCGCGCACGTCTCTCTCTCTCTCTCTCAATCCGTATACGCACACATTTCTTCATCGAAGCTCCATCTGCACCTGCGATTTCAAAGATTCAGAGCGATTTCGAAGCGATTTCGAAGATTCAGATGGATTTCGAGATTCAGAGCGATTTCGAAGCTCCATCGCCACCGTCATCTGCACCGGCGAGGTAGCGAGCTCCACCGTCTCTCTCTCTCTCTCTCTAGATCTATGAAATCAATGTTTTGAAGGCATTCTTACTTGAACCTCATTTGCAGAGATTCAGAGAGAGGCATTCTGACTTGATCCTCATTTACTGAACTTTAATCGATATTCTCTCTCTTTCTCTCTATCGAATTTTACTGCATGTATAACATTTGTATACATCAATATTTGTTGAATTGTTGAATTGATCTGTTAGGTTCTTTTTTGATCTCTCTATATACATATACATACAGCACACCCTATCTCTCTCTCTCTCTCTCTCTCTCTCTTTTCTGGAAGTTCATTTTGATGGCGTCTGAAACCCTAGAAGACAAGAAACAAGAAGAAATAGCTAACGTCGAAGACAAAGGTGAAGTGAAAGAAGAAGGGAAAACAGAGGAGGGTGAAGAAGAGAAGGAAGCGGAAAAGAAAGAAGAGGATACGGAAATGGCGGAGAAGGAAGAAGAAGATGAGGAGAAGAAGACTGCCGAGCGGTATTCGGAGCCTTCGACTGGGAGAAGTGCAAGCAAAGCATTGTCCATTGAGAAGGTGTTGACAGTAAATTTATGCTATACTTTTTTTCCCCCTTAGTGATTGTGAATTTTCTCACATTGTGTTTTGTAAATATGCAGGGTCAAGGCACACAGCTTAAGGATATACCAAATGGTATGTGTTCACACATAAATTGTATGGGTGTATTAGAAGCTTGAATAATATTTTTGCCTTGAACATCCAACAATGCACTAAAATGTGGAATTATTTTATCTGCACTATTTGAAATGTCCAATCATTTCAGTTGTCTGACCTGCCTATTGAAAACCAAAAAATTTGTAGTGAAGTGTTTAGTTGATAAAATCATATTGTGAATCAAAATATTAATTTTGCTAATTGTGAATCAAATTGAAATATATAAAAATGATATTAAATAATCGGATATATGAAAAATTAAAATAAATGGATTTTGGTAATTTTGGAGCTTTGTGATTTAAAGTTGCTAGATGTTGAAAGCAAGTGGTGCTTTGTAATATAACTCTGGTATAACGGTGTTACCCAAACTGTAAAATAGCTTTTGTTTGGACTTGTACTTACTGTTTAGATGTGCACTACTATATGGCTCAAGGAAAGAGGGGGGGGGGGAATTCTGCGTCATCTAGTGATAATTGCCTACAAGCCTTGATGCTGGAAGCAGTAACTTTGCCGGAGGATGAGGCCCACAATTTGATGTTAAAACTACTCACCAAAATTACGTTAGAACTTTGTTTACATATTTACATTTGCAGTGATCCCTTTCATTTCAGGGGAGAAAGGAACTGGAAAAGGGGGGGGGTGTGGGCTTTGCTTGTCTGCCATTGGGACTTATCTTTTCATTCTTTCGGCGTCCAAAAGCTGTTATCACTCGTTCACAGTATATTAAGGTACCTTTTGCATTGTGCTTTATGTATCCATATGAAATTACCTATTTATGCCTTCTGTATCAACGTAATGGTTATTTGCATGTTCAAGTTAAGTTCATCTCTTTTCTTTTTCTTAACTCAATTGTGACATTGATGTAGCCGTAGGTGTAACAATTTAATCGCAACTGTTCAGCTAATTTTCAGAGTTCAAGAATGAGAGTGTGAACCCTGCTCTATTTCTATTAATTTAATCGCAAACATCCTAATCTCTTTTGCTTTATGTTTGATTTTAAACCTATGAATTACTGGTTTGGCTTCTTTGTTTACTTCATTTCTATATCCACTGCAAAGTCTCTGTATGGTTCCATGTGGAAGAGTTTGCAAAATAAGCTGTGTAAATTGCATTCTTAATTAACCACAATTAACTAACACTTCACTTTTTTGGTTTCTTAACTATTATTTTGTTGTTATTGTAGGGTTAGGAAAAAACAAATGTGGCTCCTAATGGAGAGCTGGAGACAGAAGCCAAGGTTGTAAATATACCAAGTTCATGCTCCATGGAGTTTGATGCCCAAACTATGAATGATTTACCAGAAGTAGAAGTGATCCGTAAGTGTACTTGCCATTTCTTCAAGTTCTACTTTCGTGAATAAAAAATAATGGTTAACAACTCTCAGTTATTGAAGCTAAACATTAATGAATTTCTTCAAGCTGTAAAATTTTCTATATGCAATGCTAGTAGTACATCTTTGATTTGTAACAGAACATACATGTGTTGCTCTAAGGGCTTCACTCTTCTAGTATTACCAAAATATCAACTTATATCAAACTTAGACACATGTATTGCCATATTTGGTATTGGCTGATATATGTTGATTGTAATTGCAAAGGTGCTGGCAAATCCTGTGGCAAAATCCTGAAAAATATATGACCAACTCTAGAACATGAATCAGGTGTCTACAGGAGGTATTGTTGCATTTATAATGAGGTAAAATCCCATTTATTACAGAATCAAATCATATATCTTACCTGATTTTGATGTCTATGAGAAGAAATATTATTCAGGAAATGATATGTCATCACTAAAGATTGTTTCTTAAATGTAGATGTGCAAAGTACTTGGACAAAATGCCAATGAATCGATGGAGGCATTTTTAGCAAACAAACCAGCAGGTTTCAAGTTGAAGAAGAATCTCCTTCCACTAGAGACCATCTATCAAGATATAAACAGAATCCTCTCTCCAGTTCAGCAGGATTCTTCTAGTATAGAACCTCAGATACAAAAAGCAGATTCATACTCGGAAATGCCAACTGAAATTGCAGGACCCAATTTGCTGTCAACACTGCAGGGAGACGAACACAAGTCTGGTCCAGAGGCAACAACAGTGAAGTCAGGCCCTGAAACAGAATGTAGTAATAGATCAACACCAGGGCCAGATTTTGAAAAAGGAAAGAGTAATTCGCCTGCTTGTGAAGTCGTTCCTGCTGCTGCAGATTCATTTCCACCTCAGACTGAACCTACATGTTCAACCAATGGAACTGGAGAGTGATGTGGAAATGAAAGAGTTGTGTGATGCTGATTCAAGTGCCGATGAACCAACTGAAGAAAGAGCCGATAAATTGGACCCTGGGGTGATTGTTTTGGATGATTAAAACTAATACAAGGTTACTAGCTGAATTGATAAACTTTTATTTCTTGTTTCTTTATGATGATAGTGATTAGTCTGTTTCAATCTAATTAACTAGAAATGTTCTAAACTCCTAAAGTATTGTTTTACAGCTGAATTTTTTTAATAGAAACTTAGTTTCCTTCAATTTTTAATAGAGAAATCATTCCTTCTGTGTTCTTGCCTTCCATCTCCAATTTGAAAGATTGCTAATTGAAGTAGTATTGTCTAGCCTAATTGGACTAGTCTTCTCTAGCCTAGTTACCTGATCGAACCAGTCTTGTCCAGCCTAATCTCTGGGACTTACCTGATCAGTTTTTGTAAGAGTAATGCTAGGGATAAGAAACTCAAACAAAGAAAAATATGAAGAAACACAGGTGTGGTTTAGTTTTTAAATTATTAAAACTAAATTGACACTTTCCAAATTTAATTTATTCAAGTTCTTGTGAAGCAGGTGCTGAATGCTGGCAAAAATAAGCTTAAATCAATGGATGAGGTCATCATCCCTTTAACTAGGGAATAGATGTTGTTGATGAAGATGAGGATGAATCACAGACTACCCTTGCTTTAGTCTGTGGAAACTCTACTACTAACAAGAGAACCAGTCCCAAACTTCTCTCTCTTCTCTCCCGCTGCTTGATTTTTGCTCGTTCAGACTTGTCTCTCTTATGTAAGCTCTTCCCTCTTCCATGCCTTTCCTTCTTTTTTCCCCTTGATTTCTCATCCTATTTTTGTCTCCTCATGTTTTTTTCTTCTGGGTTTTGCAGATTCATTTGGACACGAAGATGCTAGCATTGTTGCCGAGATCGATGTAAATGCTCCCCTTTGTTCCTCAATCCCAAATGGTTTGCTCTCTCTCTCTCTCTCTCTCTATATATATATATATATATATATGTGGGCTATTTTATATACAGTTTGGGCTTTTGGTGTAATACTATCAATATGCAGTACCAGCTGAGAGGTGCTTGCTCTCTATAATCTATTGTTCGGTTACTTTTGTGCACCATGAATTTCTGTTATAATAGTGGTGTTGGAAACTTTGATTGGTGCAGGTTATTCAGCATGGTGCATGCTTGGGTCTGGGCTTTCCTGAGGAGTCAGGTGATTCTCGGAGTCGACTTCACTTGTCTACCCCAAAGAGAATGGTTGTTTCTCCCTTGAAGAAGCACAAAATTAAGAAATTGGCAAGGAGGAGAAAAATTAAGAGATGGAGTACACTGGAAGAAGACACTTTGAGAACTGGCGTGCAGAAGTATGTGATTTTTTACATTTAATCTAGGGAAGGCCTTTCTAGAATTTATAGCAATCACTTTTCTAGAGTTCATATTAGGCCTATTGAATTTCTTATTTCACTTATCTATCTTCATTTGAAACTAGTGGATGACATGTAAAGGGGCAGAACAGATGGATGGAGATTGGAAAGGACTCCACTTGAAACTTGTAAACAAGATTTTATTGAATTACTATGTAAAATGTGATAGACCAACTAAGCTTTTGTAGGACAGCTAAGGCAGTTCATCTTTGATTGTTAAGGTATTTAGGCTTTGTGGTTTTGTTGAATCTTGTTGTTCTAGAAGATACCAAACATTTTTATGTTTTGTAGGATGATATGAAATGTGCAGAGGCATATGTGAAGTTCATGTGATAATTCTTGACTCTGAAGAACATGTCATCAATTAATAAACTATGTTCTTATGTGCATGCTTGTCTTGTGCTCTAGATTTCATTGTTAAGATAAATAAAATATGGGCTCACACTTCTTCCTGCACTTGATTTAGCAAATGCTTAGTTAATGAAATCTATTGTACTTCCTTTTGTTAAACTTGATCTAGATCTAAAGAAATTAGTTTTTATTTTTTTATTTCCAAGTTTAAAAACTCTTATTGATCACACATTGTCAGATCTGGATATTGGACTAGTGATAAGAGGGAATGGGTTGAACTATCAAGATCGGCCCCTTTATTGATCCTGTAGTTTGGGGCAAAACAGGTAAAGATTTTGACTACCACTTTGCTTTTATTTGTGTTCTCTTTATAGTGTTTTATCTAGATTTTTGTTATGTTTATACAAATATATTGTATTTTTTCTTTCCATTAATGTTCTTCACAGTAATTGCTTTTGTTTTGATTGGAGTATAAGAGTCTTTAGTGAAGGTATGGTAAGTAAGATTCCTGACTTTGAGACTGTTAGGGATATCAGAGAGAAGCTTTGCTACATAAGGTTAGTGAATATCATCGTAGTTTGGTTTGCTTTTATGGAATTTGAGATTGTTCTATATTTCTCTCTGTTTTGCAACACCTCAAGAATTCATGTGTAGCACATTTTTATGACAATTAGATTCAATGGTCAGTGTCTAAGTCTAATTTGATGAAGATGTTATGCTATACTTAATTTTCTCAAATTTTGTCCATGAAGTTTTGAGATTATTAGTTTCAATTGTTGTCAATTGTGGATGCTAAAGACTTAATTTTTATGTGGTTTTCATGCCTTTTTTAGGTTATCCTTTTGAAAGCAATCTGTGATCTATACTGTTGCTTTCCACTTGACAGTGCAAAGGCACAATTTATTCATGTCGTAGATTGTGAGGAAATTTCTGTTTAACTATCCCATTTTGTATAGCTCAATTTTAATGTTGGGTCCAACATTCCTGAAATTTTATTGCCCGGCCTAACATTCCTAGTCAATTTGTAGAGCATTTCTACTTGATTTAATGCTGGGCCAAAATTTCTTCATTACTTTGACAGTGGAAGCACTGGAAGCAGTGGCAGCAATAGAAGCAGGTATTATAATCTTTTTCTTTCATTTGTTATGTTTATTGCGTATTCTCGAATTGATTGAATTTTTTTAAGCAGTGAAAATAATCTTGAATAAAATCCATGATTTTGATTGAATTATTCTGTAAGGTAAGCTTCAAGGGTTGTTTGTCCCAAAAACTGGGGCAAGTCTTAGCATCTCTAGACTCAAAGTTCCTATAAAAAATACAGTTAAACAATGTATATTTGGTGTAAAAGAATTTGGGTGTTGCAGATGTTTGAAGACCATAATAGGTAGACACAGTTTCATGTTCTTTCTGTTCATGGACTTGATGACACTATTCGCTCTAAGCTTGAACATGAATTTGGAGCCTCCTCTGACTTGGGTTTCCACTTTCTCCATTTCCATCTTTCTGAGGAATTAGAAGGTGATGGTGACTGGATATATCCACCTCCACCACCTCCTCCTCCTCCATGTGTCCTTCAAATGAAGGTTGATCTTTCAACGGATAGGGATAGGGATTCCATTCCACAGATAGAAAGTGGAGGGTTAAAGGATTCACTCCTGCTCCTGTCTGCTACTGCTGCTGCTGCTGCAACCCCCACCAGAGAGGACTGCATTCCTTTCAACTTGGCTACCTCTTTCTTCTCTCTCATTTCTGGAATGAAATTAGGCCCCTTGGATGTCAATGTCAATGACGCTGAATTTGCTCCACAAAAGGACTTGAACTTCAAGCTGATCTCATAAATTTTGATACTACTGCTTTGATTGCTCTTATATCAGGAATCAGTAATGGCAGTACACAGAATATTCTGGCTAAATCCGAGAGCGAATTAAGGAAGCGCTTTAAGAGCAACTATGAGTTTGTGATTGCCCAGGTATATATTTTATATTTCAAGTGCATGCGCTGTGCCATCCACATCATAATCTTAAGCATTGTTCTGTGTTTATTGTATGCATTAGATTAGTTATCTTTTCTGCCAATTCTATGTGCAATGAACATCTAAAGCCAATCAAGAAGGTTTATTCTTTCCAATTTTGGCTACTTGTATTTCAAGCATCTCCTTGAATATAGCTAGCTATGAGACCTAGGATAGTTTTGAGTGGATATTTTTTCCCCCTCCATGTTAGCATTGGAGACTATCATGAGCTAAATTTATATTAAAGAACTGGTAGTTTTGGGTCCAAAATATAAACATACCATCTGGTGGTGGAGTGTGATCATAGAAAGGGAAAACATTAGGCAGTCATCAGCCGATTGCTTTTGTCACTTGATTATGACTTAGTTTATGCCTAATCACATATACTGAGGTGGGTACAGTGTACACTACTAGTCAATTTTTTTTTTTTTGCAACTAAAGGCTGAGTGTGGATATATGATGACAGGAAACTCTCTCTCTCTCTCTCTCTCTCAGGATTTCTGCTAGTTCATTTTCTTTCAATTATGCCTTGATTTCTGATTCATTTCTAGTTCTTTCATCTTTGCTAATTTTTTCTTCTGTGTCGTTGCATTTTTATCGTACATCTGTTGTCTCTTTATCTTCAAGCTAGTTTTTTATCTTCAAGAAGAACTAACAAGGTAAAAGTACCAATATCACTAGTTTTTAATTTCTCACTTTTATAAATCTATTAAGACATGATGTGATTTGGTGTAGGAAATTAGTGAATAATTGTAGAAATTTGGACTGTTGACAGTCTTGTGCCTTGGCTTTTTTCCTTCTAAGATGCCTTTGCCTCATACTTTTAGATTTTGATTACTTTCTGTTTTCTTTTTTATTCCCTTTGTCTCGAGATATAAAAATCTGTAGTAAAAATAATTATATAAAATCAAACACAACATTCTAGTAAGAAAGTAAATATTTACATGACAAAAATGCAGCATGTTCTTTACAAAATAAGACAGTAACATCTCAAACACCTCTTGAAATATGAACCATGTGTATAGTTTGTGCCATTGGCATTACAAACATGAATCAATAGATCACTCAACACCAATAATGTATTATAACAGATTATTAACATATTATATTTCCTAGAGCTGAATAAAAAACATCTAGCAGATGAGGAGTTGGAGAGTAGAGCATTAGAGAACTGATTGGCCATGATAGGAGAAGTGTCACATGTACCAGGATTTTAATAATGCATAATTTAATTTTCTTTGGATAGTTTAGGGAAATGAAAAATATACACAAAATTAGTGTTGTACTATTATATATTAGCAAAGATGACATGCTTGACAACTGAACCAGTGCTTACCCCATTCCTCCAAGTGGGACACCTTGGGATGCTGATGGCTTGGAGCTCTCGATTGAAAGGATTAATTGGTGCTGTCTGCCCATATTAAGCAAGTAGCAATTAAATCTAAAGAAAAGGTCCAACAAAAAATTGCATCAAACAAAATGATCTATGAATTTCGTCTGTTTTCATTTTTCAGACTTGAAAAAGCCTATTGCTGTCATTGGAAGAAAGTCGCGAGTTGGGTCTTCTAGGAATGAGGTCAAAACCTTGACTTCGATCCTCACTGCTCGAAGTAAGGTTGTTAGTGTGGACTTCTCTCAATTTTAATTTCATCATCAATTCTTTCCCCTCTGTACATACTTTTTCTATTTGTATATGTATATTATTCCTTGTTACTTAGTAGACATTGATGCAGCAGATGTTGATAATGAATTGGCAGCCTGAAATCAATTCAAAGATGAGATCAATTCTCATAGACTGGTTGACAGAGGTTCACAGGATGTTTGAACTAATGCCTGAAACCCTTTACCTCACAATTAACATAGTTGATCGGTACCTTTCAATGAATGTTGTCCCAAGGAGGGAGCTTCAGTTGGTCGGCATTAGTTCAATGCTAATTGCTTGCAAGTATGAAGAAATTTGGGCACCAGAGGTAATTGGTGTTCTGTTTTCATCATTTAGAACCATGTCTGATCTAAAAATTGTTTGGTTTCACTGAAATTTGGGCACCAGATTTGATTATATTAAATCTGGAACAAGCAAGGAATATACATGTTCTTATTAATGGTGATTTATGTCTTCATGCTTTTGATAGAATTTATTGCTTTGTTCTAGATTTTCTTTAAAAAGATTATAATTTACAACTATTATTTATTTATCTGTAGGTCAAAAGGATAATTTTGCTGAGGGAAAGAGCTGATTCAAGATGTGAGAGGAATTTGCAGCTTTTTTTTTTTTAGCTAACATCTAGTGTTCTTTGCGTCTTTTTATGAAAAAAAGAAAAAGAAAGTGAAGTATAGGTTCCTTGTTAGTGGAACTGTCGTTGATTGCATTGGTTATTGTTGATATGGGAAATTTCCTAGGTCCTTATGCAACACTCATCTGGTAGTCATTGACTGAATGAAACGTACATCGATTACATTTTTTTTTCCCCTTCTTTTTTGCCCACAGTGGTCCTCATTTTGATTAGGTGTGTAAAACATTTAATTGAATGTAAAAGAAAGTGAAGTATAGGTTCCTTCTTTTTTTTTTCCCTTCTTTTTTGCCCACCTGGCTCTGATTTTCTTTGCAGGATGTGGATGAGAAACTTTTGTATATTCTACAGGAGAGAGAGAGAGAGAGAGAGAGAGAGAGAGAGATTTGTATTTTTTTTTCAACACTCAATTGAGAATTTGTATGTGTGGAGATCATATGATATGCTTGTTTTAATTGGTTTTGGGCATTTCTTGTGGACATGTATGTTGGGTGAATGGCAATGTTAAGTTGGGAGTCTTGCACCACTCACTTTTATGTACATTAATGTAATAGAAAGGCTTTTAAACATAGCAACTTTATATAAGTGTTATTTTTCAGTTTTATTATAGGGATTTTTTAGTTCAATTACATTAAAATAAGTTTTTAAAAAAAACAAACTTTTAAAAAGAGATACGGCGGCGTTTTAAAACGTCGCTAAATAGCATGGTGACGTCATGCTAATGTTTAGTAGAACTTTTAGCGGCGTTTTAAACGCCGCTTATAGTCATATAGCGACGTTTCTAAAGCGCCATAAAGTTATAGCGACGGCCGCGTCTTCGGCGTTTGGCGCCAAACGGCACAAAATGTTTTGACGGCGTTTTTAGGACCTATCGCGGCGTTTTTTAAACGCCGCTAAATCCTTGATTTGCAGCAGTGATTGCAATAAAAAATAGTCTAAACACCTCCTTTTGGAATGATGATTGGCTCGATATAGGGCCTTTTAGAAGTCTAGTCATAGGCCAACTTACTTGGGAGGATTGCATTAAGAAAATTAGAGATTAATGTGGAAAAGCAACCATTGGAATCTGGATGATATTTCATTCATTCTTCTTGTAAATGTTTGTCAGGTTTGTGCATCCCTTCAATTGTTTGGTAACCAGTCCGACCAAATTATCTGGAAGTATGCGGCCAATGGGTGTTTTACTAGTAAATTGGCTTATTTCCTTACCAAGTATAACAACCCCGACCTGTGATTAGCCTATAATCCATAATTAGGAATTCTTAACAAGGAATTAAGATGAAATTACACATTGATTGTGCATTCTATGTGTTGTTTGAGTCTATATCTATTCATGGTAGGAATATCTATTTGTATTTTTGTTTCAGTATGCAAATTAAAAGTCTTATCGGCATCCGATCACGAAATTGCCTTGTTTAATGTGTAATTTGAAATTTTTAGCAATTTGTGGTAGGTTTAATTGAAAACTGATTTGGAACCAAATAATTAGAATAAAATAATCAAAGCTAATTAGCCTAAACAAGAAGTAATTAAATTAATTTACTCCAAGCCTATATAAGGTTAATTTAGACCCTAAACTCATCTTTACACTCTCACTTCTCGCCTTGTGAAGACAAAAACGTGAGACAGAGGGAGAAGCTTAGAAATAGAGTAAATTCAAGCTTAAGGAAGGCAATTGTAGAGAATTAAGAGAACTTTTGGAAGAATTAGCTTAGAGACTCTAAAAACTAGTCATCTAGAGCCCAATTGAACACCTAAGGTAGGAATTCAAGTCTTTAGTTTTGTAATTGAGTTGGTTCATGCATGAATTCAAGAGAATTGAGCTAAGAGATGCTAGAATTAAGCTTAAGAAGTTAAAAGGAAGATCAATTCATACATGCATGTGTATTTCATGGAATTTTGAGCATGTTTTCTAAGAAATTCCCTTATGCATGCAACAATTTGAACTTAGTTTTGGGAATTCATCTTGTTTCACATAATTTTAATTTATTTGATCATGTTTTGGAAGATTGGAGTTCATATCAACTCATGCGTGTTATGCTTTCCAAGTTTCAAGTATGATTTGAACAATTGGTATGCTTTTGGGCCTTGATTTTGCAAAATGATCTTCTATTCATGATGTTACACAAGTTTAGTCATGTTTTCTCAAATTTTGGGCCCAAGGATGTGCTTTGAAGCTTTAGATTTGAGTTTTGGAGCTTGGAGAGTAATCTAGAAATTCCAAAATTCATGCTCTTCGCTCGAGCAATGGAGTCTGCGCTTGAGCGAAGAATGCGAGTTTCTAGTACTTTTGTAGAGTTTGGGGGTTGGCTCGAGCGATAGAACCTGTGCTCAAGCGACTACATTTTGTTTTGGACCTTAGCTCGAGTGAAGGAAGTTGAGCTCGAGCGTAAAACGAGAGCTCCCAGAAGTTTTGCAGACCAAGGGGTCCGCTCAAGCGACCAAAGTTACACTCGAGCAAACTGTCATGTTTTCAAAATTTTGGCTAAGTGCTTCAACTTACATTTTGGCATCCTCATTACATCTTAGGCATTCCTAAGCCTTAATTAAGACATAATAATGAGGACAAGGATTAGAAACACACCAAGATAGAAAAGAAGTAAGTTACTTATTTTCCAAGCGTGTGTTTCAATGTGTATTCGTTATGTGTTTGTATAGGTCATGCACCTTGGACTGTCTGATCTGTCTGCTTTGTCTATTCTGCTACCGGAGCTATCTGTGAGTAATAACTCTGTAAAGCTATTTCAACTTTAAGCATCTTCTGACTGATATGATATGATCTGTTTTTTGAAAAGTTATTTTATGATTAAATGGATGATTGTCTAACTTTCTGAATGTATTTGTGGCATCCTTAGTATCATGTGATATCAAGTCCCTTTATGGGTCATCAGGTCCCTTTATGGGTCATTGGAACGTCTCATTGTAGACGTCCCCGTACGCCCCGGGGAGGAACGAGCTCCCGTTCTATTCATTTGGGGTCACTACAGCTCAGGACTCTCAAATTTGTCACGATTCTAAGTCTGAACCAAAGAGTCCAAATCCGGCAAATCGTTTTGAGAAAACAGATTTTTTAGAAAAGAAGTGTCAAACATGGACTGCTTTACCAGATACAGAGTCGCCACCTAAATATTTTATTTTGGGGAAATTTGGGAAACCCTGACTCGTTGCCAAAGGCCACGTGTCCGTCATCACCAAAGTTGCCTCGGCTCGGGAACTTGGGTACGATTGGAGAAGGTCACTTCGTGAGCACCCCCGCTCGCCCGATCAAAGATCGGCCTCTACTAACCATGATATCTAGTTTTGAAAACTTTGTGTGTTCTTATTCCGGTTATTAGCCTAGTTTTATTATGTGATGCGCACAGCATACAAGTATAGACCGGGTCGCCCGAATTGGAACAAAACATTTCATGTTTGTTTTGGAAGATGGTTTGCTACTCGCAAGTAGGCTTAAAATGCAAATTTTGCCACCTCGGGTGGGCTTAGAAAAGATGGTTTTGCCACTATCTAGTGGGCTTAAAACAAACATTTGATGAATTGTCCCAATCCAAATAACCCTACCTTCACCCACAGGCATTCAGGCAGTTATATCACATAAGCAAATAGCCTCATGGTAAGCATGCTATTCATGGCAGTCACTCACACGCATGCAAGGATGCTAAAGCATAAAAACTCACCGAGTACTCCGAGCTAAAACAGAAACTACATTAGAAATCATGCATGATCCTAAGTATACAGAAATGCCTAATGCAACACATGCAAAAATGCAAACTATAGCAGGCTCGGCTATTCTAAACATGGCATATGAAATGCTACAACTAAACATGTATTCAATTTGAAATTGAAATACAAATGCAGTTAGTATGATGCGCCGAGCCCGGTGCATGCAAAACAGATGAATGATGCAAACATGCTGTCATACTGTATGCTAATTGAAATATGCCCTAATCTAACCATCATAAGCAGGTAAATAAAAGGGAAGAAAGACGTGGGGTTGGAAGACATACATCACACTCACCCACACTTATTACAATTATACCCTCGCACAGAGGGTCCGAATAAATATACAGTCCCGAATAAAAGAATATTACAGTCCAAATAATACAGTCCAAATAATGTACAAATTCCTAATTAATTAACAAATTAACTAAGAAAATAAATAAACTGGCATGCAAGCCAGGGACTGCCTTGACTCCACTCCGGATGATGAATGATGCATGCCCGGGTTGCCTTTGCGCGGAAATCCATGACGATGCCCCAATTAGCCTCTGTTTACACCTTTTCTTGAAATGCGTGCCAAGCTCCAAAAAGTTGCTGATTCTTCATTTTGCTGCAACAGAGAGCAGGAAAGGGGCATGGCAATGTATTTTCACAGATATATGCATGTCTCGATCCTCGTGCCACCAATCACGCATATCGATACATGATGGCCGAGGAGTCAAATTGCACAACTCAATATGAAATGAATGCATATGAAAATACAACAAAACCTAACTCCATCATGGATAATCCGGAGTGTCGATGACTGGGGAATTGAGACACGTTTCGTCATTCGGAGTACGGAACGTACCTCGTTTCCCGTGCCCCGGCTAACTCCTATCCCGAACACGATGCAATATGCATGACATGCATGAAATGCAACTTAAATACAATCCTAACATACACAATGTTATGGAATGGCATACACGCTGCACGAGGTAATACACAACCGAGCATACACAATGCTATGGATGAAATGGCATACGCAATGCAATAAGGGGCTTACACCAACATGAGAGAGCCTCAACCACACTCACATAGGAGGCCATCAGATGAAAACAAGACAACTCGAAATGCGTGCACGCGTGCACGCAAACCGAGGACCGACCCTCAGGCACCGAAATGCCACTCTAATGAGACATGGCAAAGACATGGAATATGGCACACTATAATGCAAAAATCAGAGGTAAAATGAGATGCAAAACAGCCCCGAAACCCGGTAAAATGAAACCCGATGCATGGAACGAGCCCCGAAACATGGATTTTGGCGCATGAAATGGCCTATAGCTATGCAATGCATGCACAATTTGAACATGAGATGAAAATAAAGAAGCAAGGCAGCCCCTAGATAAGTATTTTTACAGTTCAAAGCATGGCCAAACAGCAAACACAAATAGGGCAAAAATAGCATGCAAAAATGGCCCTAAATGTGAGATAATGAAACAACTCACATCTTCTGACCCCAAACAGATTAGGGCCCTTCAACAAAGTTGAAGAGGGGCCCAAAATATGATCTTTTACAGTTTATGACAAACCACAAAAACCAGCACAGGTATGGATAAACTCTCATGCAAGAAATGGGCCAAAAGATGGCCAAAGAAGCAGGTAGTGGTTGCTGGCCTTAAACACAAAGGGGCCCTTCAACAATGTTGAATAGGAGCCAAAAATAAAGCATTTTACAGTTGATGGCCGAACCCAAAACAGTATGCAAACATGTCCAAAATGCTATGCAAAAATGGGGCCCAAAAGAGAGATATAACATGAAGTGTATAAAAGATGCCTCAAACCATGAAAGGCCCTTAATGAAACATGAATAATGGGCCAAAATAAGACTATTTTCAGTTCTGAAAAGAACCCAAAAACAGAAGCACAATGGGCTGCCAAATCATACAAAAATGGGGACCAAATAGGGGTATAATGACAAGTGGCACATGGGGGTCCCAAACAGTGATGAGCCCTTCTTCAATGTTGAAGAAGGGCTCAAAATAAGCCTATCTACAGTTTACATCATGCTTCAAAACAGATCACACATAGGCTAAAAATACTATGCAAGATAACGGTATTTAAGAAGGATAATGAAGCAAGTGCATCAAGGGGGCCTTAAACAGTGAAAGGCCCTTAAGCAAAAGTGAAAAGGAGCTCAAAAAAATTCCACTTTCAGTTAGGGCCGGAGCTCAAAACAGCAAGCATGTATGGCTAAGAAATGATACAAGAAAGAGCTCAAAAGAGAGGGAATGCTACTCACCCTTGAGGACCAAACTTTGATAGCTTCTTGGCTTGAGTTTGTGGCTCCTTAGGCTTTGAAGAACAGCCTCCAGCTGCTGGAATGAAGGATGGAAGGGTGGGGCTTGGTGGTGTAGTGTAAAGTGGTGTAGGGTTGGAAGGAAGGAAGCTTGGAGATGGAGAGGAAGAGAGATTCAATGCCAAGGGCTTGAAGGGAATTTTTCTAACCCTTTTTTCAGAGCTGGCCAGCCAAGTATATACACCAAATAGGGGGAGAAATGGAGGGAAAAAGTGGGGGGAAAACAAGCCAAGTTTCCCCCCAAAAGTTATCCCCCCGGATACAGGTTTTTTGGGGGAAAAAAGTGTACAGCTGTAATGTACACATTGCAAGGATCATGGCCGGCTAGTTTTTGGAGCTTCAGGTGGCCGGCCGGCCACCCCCCATTGCCGGCCGGCCAAGGGTCAAGAAGATTAATGGCCGGCCACCACAAATTGGTGTCCTCCCAGGTGTCCTCAACACAACCCTGTGGTTCAAAATTGTCAACTGTAAAACAAGAAAGAGAATAAGCCATTTTTAGGAAGGGTTCAAAAGGGTCAGGTGGAATTACTGGCCGGCCACCAACTTTTGGTGTCCTCCCATGTGTGTACATCACAAATATGTGGTTAAAAGTTCAAGAAAATGGCCCAAGGGTATTCAACATTGGCTCGGAAGTGAGAAAAACGGGCGTCGGAGGGCGCCGGAGGATATATAACTGGTTGCTGAAACAATTGCTGGCCTCCCACCCTTCTACGACCTTCCTGGTGATGAAACAGAGGTACCTGCCAAAAATGAACGAAAACCGATGCAAAACGAATGTTCGGGGGCCAGAACGCGCAGTTCGGGGCCCCGAAAACTGTCTGTTAAGCACCGAAAGTGGCATTCGACCACGAAGTGGGTCTCTCAGACCTCAGTGTCCCTCAAAAGGGAGCAAATAAGATGCATGCCAAAAACCGGAGTGATAGGAGATGGTTAAGCGGTCCCGAACTGAGGCACACGGCCTGACGGCTCCGAAAACCGAGAACCGGGCTCCGAAATAGGAAAAATGGCCTACAGCCACAAAATGTAGCCCACGGCCACTGAGAGATGGTCTATGGGACCTCTCCCTCCCCTCAGGAAAAGAAACAGAGAAAACCGAGTCTGGTTCGCGAACCGAGGCAAGGCACAGAAGAGGGTTCGAAAATCTGGAGGCAGGGCTCACGGCCAAGACTCTGAAGCTTCTGAACGAGCACATTATGCAATATCACCAAGCGCTCAACTGGTGACGTCTGAGTCTCAAGGTCAGTCAAAAATGGGGTGTCTACAGTTGCCCCTCTTTGACAGAACTCGAAAGTCATAAGTGACGGGAGTGAATGTCAAAGCCCGGAGACGACCCATTTTTGACAAGGCCGAAGACTTAGACAAACGTACAAGATAAACAGAGATGTGCCCGCAGGCAAAGGGGCAAAATGCAAAGCGATATGCACAGAGCCGGAGGTAACTCAATGATCATGCAAATGCAGCAAGCTGTAATGAAGCAAGTATTCGCAAATAGATGCAACAGTTTTAAGCAAGAATGCAAAGTAACAACTACATTTCATGCAGTTAAGAATGCGGAGAATTGTTCAATTCTCGTCGCGTCTCACACGGAGAGGATACAATACCTGCGCAATTCGTCTGGTCGCACCAGTCTCAAATGAACCGTACATACAATATCGTGCCTGCAAAAGAGAGAAATTCAACATGCACAATATGCTAACAACATATATTCAATGTGATTCCGAAGGCTTGACACACGCAGTGCCGGCGAGTGAATGCATCGCGATGCGAGAAAGGAATGTGCGTGACAACGCATGCTCAAGCACAGAGGTACGGCAATATCAAGAAATGTGCATAATAATGCAAGTATGCTCATGAGAATGCAAGTTATGTGCATGATAGTGCAAAACGAGCATAAATCAAGGTGCCCGTTTGTTACGAAATAACGAGCAAGGAAACGCGTGTTTCGGCGAAGGCGACTCGATCACTGCCTCCGATTCACTTCCTGGAAAGGCTACAACACATTCAAAAAGGATACATCTTGATTTCGATGAATAATGATGAGGCACATGTCAGAACTTGATGCTAGGGTTCCGGCGGAGTAATTTCGCGACCGAAAGTGCACTTTTCTTGAACTTTTTCAGGTCCCGGGAACTCCAATCTTCCTCAAAATTTGCAGAGAGCTAGGTGAGCATGTGGGAGACATGGCCGGCTAGTTATTTTCCCAAGGGGAGGTGGCCGGCTAGTTTTTCAAAAAGAGAACAGCCGGCCGGCTAGAAAAGGTGGCCGGCCGGCCACCTGCCCAAATCCGCGGGCAATTTGGTCTTTTCACCTTCTTCTATATATATTCCCACACCCAAACACTTTGAGCTCATAACATCAGCCACGAAATCTTCTCCTCTTGCTTCCCAAGCCATTTTCTCCCTTAGATCCGGGCTCTATACGCATTTTCTAACGCCCCACGCAAGTTGTTTTCGCAAAAACATTCAGTTTCAAGCACTTTGAACTGATTAAATTTTGGTTTCGGGGCTTCTTTTCTCATTTTCGTCACTTGAGGTGAGTTTGTCTCAACATTTGGAAGATTTTCTCGGGAGTTGACTTTTGTTGACTTTTTCATTTCCCGAGAGTTGACTTTTGTTGACTTTTTTCAATTTTGGCTCATTTTTGCTCCTTTTGCAGATTTGTTGAAATGGCGGGTAATTTTCCTCATGGTAGAGGCTCTCCAGGTGCCGGGGATGATTTTCATGTCATGACTTTGCCTCCGAGGGTTCGACCCTTTATTCCCGAGAGGTATGCCCCGCCGGCACATGTTCTTTCCCGGGCCACTTTTCGTCACTTTACTGATTTTGATGATCGAGCACCCGGAGATCTACTTCTACGAGAGCCAGAGCATCACCTCTCCTATGAGGCATGAGAGGTATTTACTTTATTTTCTGCATTTTTTCGTGCATTTTGTGCCTTCGCCACGCTTGAAAACACAGTTTAGCCTATGACATAGTACTTTGTTTGCATCTTGAACATGTAGCTTAAACACTTGGATTTCTGAACACTCGGCTCATTAATTGATTGCGAACGCACGGTACACATTAGTTAAGAAGTGAACACACGGCTCAAACACTGATTTGTCAAACACACAGCCCGAATTTGATGGTGAACACACAGCACACACTGACTAAGAGTAGAACACGCAGCCCAAACTCTGATTTTCTGAACACGCAGCCCAAGTTGAAGGTGAACACATAGCCCACACTGATTGAGAGTAGAACACACAGCCCAAACTCTGATTTTCTGAACACGTGGCCCAAGTTGAAAGTGAACACACAGCCCACACTGATTGAGAGTAGAACACACAGCCCAAACTCTGATTTTCTGAACACGCAGCCCAAGTTGAAAGTGAACACACAGCCCACACTGATTGAGAGTAGAACACACAGCCCAAACTCTGATTTTCTGAACATGCAGCCCAAGTTGAAAGTGAACACACAGCCCACACTGATTGAGAACAGAACACACAGCCCAAACTCTGATTTTCTGAACACGCAGTCCAAGTTGAAAGTGAACACACAGCCCACACTGATTGAGAGTAGAACACACAGCCCAAACTCTGATTTTCTGAACACGCAGCCCAAGTTGAAAGTGAACACACAGCCCACACTGATTGAGAGTAAAACACACAGCCCAAACTCTGATTTTCTGAACACGCAGCCCAAGTTGAAAGTGAACACACAGCCCACACTGATTGAGAACAGAACACACAGCCCAAACTCTGATTTTTTGAACACACAGTCCAAGTTTAAAGTGAACACACAGCCCACATTGATTGAGAGTAGAACACACAGCCCAAACTCTGATTTTCTGAACACGCAGTCCAAGTTGAAAGTGAACACACAGCCCACACTGATTGAGAGTAGAACACACAGCCCAAACTCTGATTTTCTAAACACGCAGTCCAAGTTGAAAGTGAACACACAGCCCACACTGATTGAGAGTAGAACACACAGCCCAAACTCTGATTTTTTGAACACGCAGCCCAAGTTGAAAGTGAACACACAGCCCACACTGATTTAGAGTAGAACACACAACCCTAACTCTGATTTTCTGAACACGCAGCCCAAGTTGAAAGTGAACACACAGCCCACACTGATTGAGAGTCGAACACACAGCCCAAACTCTGATTTTCTGAACACGCAGCCCATGTTGAAAGTGAACACACAGCCCACACTGATTGAGAGTAAAACACACAGCCCAAACTCTGATTTTCTGAACACGCAGTCCAAGTTGAAAGTGAACACACAGCCCACACTGATTGAGAACAGAACACACAGCCCAAACTCTGATTTTCTGAACACGCAGTCCAAGTTGAAAGTGAACACACAGCCCACACTGATTGAGAGTAGAACACACAGCCCAAACTCTGATTTTCTAAACACGCAGCCCAAGTTGAAAGTGAACACACAGCCCACACTGATTGAGAGTAGAACACACAGCCCTAACTCTGATTTTCTGAACACGTAGCCCAAGTTGATGGTGAACGCACAGCCCACACTGATTGAGAGTAGAACACACAGCCCAAACTCTGATTTTCTGAACACGCAGTCCATATTTACTTGCACACAGCTTATCCACTTCATTGGCACAGCTCATTCATTTCATTGGCACACAGCTTATTCATTTCATTGGCACACAGCTCATTCATTTCATTGGCACACAGCTCATTCATTTTTATACTGACACATGTATTCATTCTGAATGCAGGTTGGTTCTCGCAACGTGCGGGCATATGGCTCCACCGCCGCGAGAGATTGGTATACTGAGCTCCCGGAGGCTGTCCGGGATTTAGTAGATCTGGCAGGGTTCGGGGCCTTCTGCATGGGATTATCGCGTTGTCCTGCCAGGAGGACACTGATGGCAGCCTTGGTGGAGAGATTGTGGGACACCACCAACTCCTTTCATTTTTCCGCCACTGGGGATTTGACTATGACCCCGCTGGACTTCGCTGTATTGACTGGCCTGGACATAGGAGGTTGGTCCATTCCTTATGACGAGGACATGGGCGAATGGGAGGCCGCTTGGATTCATTTGCTGGGGGCCCGCCCGCCTGTTGACAGGGCTTCCGGGAGAGTTCGATACACTTGGTTCTCTTCCCATTTTCGGAGGGCGGAGATGGAGCCCGGGACTCCTGAGGAGACAGAGTAGTATGCCCACGGTTTTCTTATGTTCCTCTTCGGGACTACTCTGTTTGCCGATAGAGGGAACACGGTTGAGCTGTATCTGTTGAGCGCCCTGGTTGACCTATCACAGGTCAGTCGGTACGACTGGGGTGGCGCCGGCCTGGCTTCCCTTTACTACTATATGAGCGCGACCTCCCGCGGGCAGGGAGACTTACTTGGCGGTTATTGGAGAGCCTAGGAGGTACTTTCTGTCCTCTTGATTTACATTTCTGCTCCTCATTACTTGTACATTGCACACACAACGCACTTTACAATCTGTATTTTGCCCTCAGCACTTTGTATTTACATTCTGCACTGCTTTTCTCAGTTATGGGTCTACGTGTATTTTCCGACGTTAGCCCCAGAGCTGGAGGTGGCAGGGCCCCTCATGACCCCATACTCACTGGTGTTCGAGGGCCAGCACCAGCCGAGACCCCGAGAGACTCTCTTTCATCTGCGACAGTATTTTGACATTGTGCGCCCATCAGAGGTACTTCAGAACTCTCAGTCCCTTCCATTTTCATCTTTGATTTGCCACGCATATTCTCAATTTCTGATTGGTTCATGCACTTGTCATCCGCAGATCACATGGCAGTCCTGGGCACCCTTGGGTGATGGTCTCCGGTTCCAGTATGCCGGAGGATCGGGCACCTCCCAGTACAGGCTCCTGCTCGAAGGACCGGTTGGTAGAGCATGGTTTCTGGGGGAACGCTTTTTACGTCAGGTTTGGGGGTACCTTTCTCAGGACCCTCCCGCAGCGCCCCCAGTCAGTATGCGGACTGCTGATAGGTTCTCTTCCCAGGATGTAGTCAGTGCTATGCTGGGTACTGATGCTTTGCTACATCTCGAGGAGGGGGACTACGCCATTTACCGTCATACATACCTGATGCCTCCATTGACAGGAGTTCGCACCCCGATGACGAGGCCTACTGGTATGCCATCCTCTAGCTAGGCTCGGGCTCGGGCTGTAGACGCCCCTTCCACCAGCAGGGCTGGTACATCTAGAGGTGGGGGTAGACCGGTTCCCCCGATTCCTCCGACTCTTTCTCATTCTGGGTGGCTGGATATGCCGACTGAGCTGATGGGGTGGCAGCTTGGGGCTACCTCTCCGACTCCGATCCCGATTGAGCCTCCGATGCCCGGTCATCGATATGCCAATGATCCCGACTCACCGCTGGTATGTTCTACCGCTTTTCCTCTATCATTCAAATGCTTTAGACACTCCTTTATTCGTTGATGATTTGAGCTTGTATTTGCAGCCACCCAGAGAGTATATGGAGAAGGTGGTCGGATTGGTAGCCTCACTCGAGGGCATGGTCTTGCGGAGGGAGGCACAGTTGTCTGTCATGGGCTTTCAGGTACCCTTCAGTTTTCTGGCATTTATCATACTTCCGATGACATGCTAATTTCTACTGCATTGGTAGGCTATTTGTGTAGAGCACATCTGACACACACCCCACTTGTACACTGTGTTTACATGCACCCACTTCATGTAGCCCTTTTTTGCTTGCATCTGCATCTAATGTACATGTTTGGACTGATGCATTTAATTTGAACTCTTTGCTCTCAGATGCCTCCGGTATATGCTCAGTCGCGGGCCGGGCCACCTGGACCTTCTTGGGGAGCTGGGCCATCTGGGCCTTTTTAGGAAGCTGGGCCATCCAGGCCTTTTCACGGAGCTGGGCCATCCAGGCCTTTCCGAGGAGCTCGAGGAGGGTCCTCTCGCAGACGCAGGGCACATGTTGTAGAGGCGGAGCCCGATGAGGAGGAGGAGGAGGAGGAGGTTACAGACCGTCAGTCAGAGACATCTGCTGAGGAGGGGGACTCCGGTCTTGGTTCCGGGAGCGGAGGCGAGGCTGAGGGGGATCCTGAGGACGACAGCTCCGACCCGGATAATGATGATGGTGCAGAGGTTGTCCCGCAGAAGAGGATGAGGAGTGCCTCTCATTCCCGCTCCCGAGGGCATTGATGCTGCTGTTTCCTGCTTTATTTTCCTTTTTGCTAGTAGTTTGTAGCACTTTGCATATTGTTAAGCAGTTTCATTTTCTGTAAAACTTATGCCTTTGTTTGTTGTAAAACATGATGGAATGAAACAGCTTTTGAAAATGTGTTTGTATTTTAAACTTTTAGCATCGTTTCGCATCATTTTATTTTGCACAAAAATGAAATTGAATGGGAATGTACATTGTGTAATCACCAAGTCAGGTAGTAAACCGACGCAACAAACTAAGCAACTCAACTTACTAAGATATAACAGAACCCTAGCAAGTTTGCAACTCGATAATCAAAATACAATAATGTTGACAATTCGATAAACAAGACAACTCAACTTACTAAGATATAACAGAACCCTAGCAAGTTTGCAACTCGATAATCAAAATACAATAATGTTGACAATTCGATAAACAAGACTTAAACAAAAAGCTTAAACAAAGAGTAACAACTCAAAAACACGAAATACGACAGCTCGACAAACAACTCGATAAGCAAAACGACAACTCGATAAACAAAACAACAACTCGATAAACAAGACTTAACAAAGCGAAGTGTACTTCGGACGATCTGGGCACCGGAACGCATCCGAGACAGAGGGAAATAGAGGCTTTTGACACATCCGTTGCACGGAAATGCTTGAAACTTTCCCTCAGAGGGTAAAATAGGGCCAAAGGCATACACTGAGCATGGCCGGCCATTTTTATTGCAGATAGGGGGGCCACCGGCCAATTTTTTGTGTAGGAAAGGAGAAATGTGGCCGGCCAGCTAGAAAAGGTGGCCGGCCGGCCACTTATCCCTGCAGCCGTCCAATTTTCGACACGTGTCCTCCTGAATAGTGTTTTTCCCTCTATAAAAGCCTCAACTTCGGGAACATTCATTTCATCACTGCTTTGCACAAGACATGGAGGCATTTCTTACAGAAAATCTCACATCTTGGATCTCTTCTCTAGACGGCTCGGAAAAGCTGAACTTCCGGGGTTTCGGCTTGAATGCACTATTCACGCTGAGCCGTACTCGGCTACATCTCCCTTTTCTCCATGCCGCGGTGAGGTTTTGGAACCCGGTGATGCACGTCTTTAGCTTCGGCGGTCAAGAGGTATGTCCAACTTTTGAAGATTTTCAGGTTTTGATGGAGTCTGAATGTCATGAAGAGATCTTGCCCCAGCTTCGCTTTGGCCATGCCCAGGCTTTAGGGCGGATGTGTGGACTCACCGCGCATGATGCTCGATCTCTGATCTGTAGCGGGGAACTGGATATCCTTGGCTTGATCCATCGCTTTTCTAATGCCGGTGACCGCAGCAACCATTATTGGCAAGGTTTCCGGCAACACGCCTTTTGTTTGTGCTTGCTGTCTCACTTTCTGCTTTCCTCGGGCTTCGGTGGAGCTAGCATTCGTCTGATTGAAGTTGCCCAAGGTTTGAGAGAAGGAAAGAGCTATATCGTCATGACCTTGGCCGAGACGCTGATGGGTTTGGATTCTGTCTATCGCCGAGAGACGACTAGATTTGCTGGGAGTCCACTGCTGCTGCAGGTAATGTTTCCCACCCTATCTCACATATGTATTTGCTCACATCACTCGGCCCTCAGGCTCGGTTTTTCTCACAAAACCCTTTTCTCACTTTTCTCTCACTGTACATCTCTCTGTTCTTTATTCTCTCATTTTCCATCCCTCCCCCAGGTATGGTTAATGGACAAATTGCAGGTTGTGGACTCTTGCCCAGCCTACTCAGCTCGAGGCTATTTCTTTCGACAGCGCCTAGTCGATGCCCTTGACGAAGGGTGGTGGTTTGACTGGATGTGCAACTTATCCACAGATCGTATTGCTTGGCGTTGTCCTTGGCTCAATCTCCCGGCAATGAGCTATAGCATGTCCCGGCTGATCGGGATCCAGTTGATTGGTCTGACCCACTGTGTATTCTACTTTCCGTTCCGGTTCCTGCGCCAGTTCGGTCATGATCAGATCTGCCCACCAGAGGGGATAGAGTACCCAGCTGCTGTCCTGGTCCGAGGTGCACAGCTTGCCCGATATGCCACAGCATGGAGGACTAGAGAGCTCCTGGCTCCTGCTCCTGCTCCCACTTTCAGTTGCACTTTGTCTGACGAGTGCTTGGATTGGCTCAACGAGGAGGCACAGGTTGGGCCTAGCTTGGCGTCAGAGGCTTCGACCAGCTCTGGGAGGGGGCGCAGAGATACTTGACTTGATTATGCCCCGAATTTATTGCTTTATTAGTACTTTCAAGTTTTCTTTATGAATGTAATAAAAAGCAACTTCGATTGTATGCAAAAGCAGGAGAACTCTGTTTTGAAATCAATGAAATTGAAGGTTGTGGTACTGAAAATTTTCCGCTTTGGTCCAAAAATGGTCTTGGTTGTTAAAGAGATTAATTTGAACAAAGTCAACTTTTATTAAAACTTTTCAAAACCATTTTCGATGTGGATCAGAACTGGACACGCCGAAGATCTGTCACTGAGATGCACAACCCAGACCCTTGCAACTGGAAAGTTGCCACTAGTTTGAAGAGTACCACGGCACTGCATGGCAACGGAAAGTTGCCCCTAGTCTGAATAGCTTTTGCACCGTCGCGGCAACGGAAAGTTGCCCCTAGTCTGAATAGCACTGTACCGGAGATCGCGATAAATGCTGATGGACAAAGATGACCGAGATGATCAAAATGGACAAAGTTGATCAGGGAAGAGTTTATGGCTGAACTTCAAGGTGAAGTTGCCTACGTATCCCAAAGATGGGAATCAAGCCTTACGTAGTTCAGGCTTAGGTTCACTCGAGTATTTTTACTCTCCTTTTACGCTCTAACTTTTGCCAAGGTCGCCCTTTGCGGGTTTTCAACCTTGCGAGCTCAGTTTTTATATTTTTCAATTTTTTGTGCTCTAACTTTTGTCTAGGTCGCCCTTTCGGGTTTTCGGCCTAGCGAGCCTCTCAGGGGTAATATTTCTTCAACTTGTCCATGTTGATCGGTTGTGAAAACTCTAGGCCATCTAGATCCATTAGAACCACAGCTCCACCTGACCAGATAGCTTTGATGATGTAAGGACCAGTCCAATTGGGTTTGAACTTGCCCCTTGGGTCGTGGATGGGAGCTCGGTTGTCCTTGAGCACCAAATCTCCTTCTTTTAGGTTCCTGGACTTAACCTTCTTGTTGAAAGCCCGGGCAATTCTGCGTTGATAGCCTTGAATGTGGTACAGTGCTTTCAGTCTTCTTTCGTCAAAAAGCATGAGTTCCTCAAATCTGCTCTGCTGCCAATCTGCCTCGGCTATTTGACACTCAGCCAATACTCGTAATGACGGAACCTCAATCTCGATAGGTAGAACGGCCTCCATCCCATAAACCAATGAATACGGAGTCGCTCCGGTAGAAGTTCTGATTGAAGTCCTGTAGCCCCACAGAGCAAACGGCAGCTTATCTGGCCAATCCCGGTAGGTTTCCACCATCTTCTGCAGTATGTGTTTGATATTCTTGTTGGCGGCCTCGACCGCTCCGTTGGTTTGCGGCCGGTATGTAGATGACTTATGAAAAGTCACGTTGTATTTCTCCAACAAGTCTATCACTTCCTTCTTGAAGTGGGAACCATTATCTGAAATTATCTCGTTTGGGACCCCATAGCGACAGATGATGTTGTTTTTGATAAACTTTGCAACGTGTGACGCTTTCAACACCGCATACGATTGGGCCTCGACCCATTTCGTGAAATAATCTATCGCAACCAGGATGAACTCATGCCCATTTGACCCGTTCGGAGTGACAGCCCCGATCACATCGATTTCCCAAACTGAAAATGGCCATGGCGAAGTCATGTTGTACAGCTTCGACGGCGGGATGTTCATGCGGTTTGCATGGATCTGACACTTGTGGCATCGCCGAACAAAACTAATACAATCCTCCTCCATGGTGGACCAGTAATAACCCTATCTGAGGATCTTCCGTGCTAGCATCACTCCATTCATATGCGCACCGCATTCTCCTCCATGGATGGCCTCCATCAGGCGCTTCGATTCCTCGGCTTCAACACACAGCTTGTGCATTCCCAGATGACCTCTCTTATATAGCTTACCCCCACAGATGATGAACTGAACGGCCATTTTTCTGATTACCCTTTTATCCTTGGCATTTACCCCTGGCGGGTATGCTTCATTTTCCAAGAAATTCCAAATGTCATAATACCAGGGGTTTTCGTCCTGAACCTCATCTATAGCAGCAATCGACTCATAGGCTGGCGCAAATTTCTGGTCAATGACGACTGGACGCATCCGGATTCCAAATGGGATGTCTATCATAAAAGATAGAGTTGCTAGAGAATCTGCGAACCTGTTGTTCTCTCTTGGAAGATGAGCGAAGTTTAGCTTTTCAAACCGAGAAATTAACAAGTCCAAGGTCTGGTGGTACATCATCATCTTTTCTTCCTTGACTTTCCAGTCTCCGTTTGCTTGAGACACAACAAGGTTCGAATCCCCGATGACGTCCAAACGTCTTGCCCCTAGTTCCAAGGCCGCTTCTAGGCCGGCAATACACGCCTCATATTCTGCTTCATTGTTCGAGACTTTGAATCGGAGTTTGAAGGCTAGAGGGATACGGGAATTGTCGGGTGCTATCAGCAACACTCCTATCCCATACCCGTACTAATTTGATACTCCGTCAAAGTACATCGTCCAATATTCGTCGTCGATGTACAAAATGGCTTCATCTGGGAATAGGTACTCAACCACTTCATCCCCCTCAACCGGGTGGTCGGCAAGGAACTCCGCTACTGCTCTCCCTTTGACTGACTTACGTGTCACGTACTTCAGATCGAATTCGGAGAGCAACAGCAGCCAACGAGCTAGCCTACCCGTAAGTGCTGGTTTCTCGAAGAGGTACTTGATGGGATCCAATCATGAAACCAACATTACGGAGTGAGCTAACAAGTAGTGCCGCAGCTTCCTGGTAGCCCATACCAGAGCTAAGCAAGCCTTCTCGAGCGAAGTGTAGTGGGTCTCGTAGTCCAACATCTTCTTGCTCAGATAGTAGATGGCCCTCTCCACCTTATCCTCCGATTCTTGTGTGAGCATGCAGCCCATTGTAGTCTCAGTCACCGAAAGGTACAAAATCAACGATTTTCCCGGCTCTGGTGGCGACAACACGGGTGGGTTCTGTAGATATTCTTTGATCTGTTCAAACGCAGCTTGACATCGGCCGTCCCATTGGAATTTCTTGCCTTTCTTCAGGAGACCAAAAAGTGGTTCACAAGTCAAGGTTAATTTAGAGATAAACCGTCTTATGAATTGCACTTTACCCAGAAAGCCTCGCACCTCCTTTTCAGTCCTTGGTGGTGGCATTTCTAAGATGGCCTTGATCTTTGAAGGGTCGACCTCGATACCCCTTTATATAATCAGAAACCCGAGCATTTTTCCCGCTGTAACACCGAACGTGCATTTCTGAGGATTTAGCCGCAACCGGAATTCCCTGATCCTTCGGAAGAACTTTTGCAAGGCGGTGTAGTGGCCCTCTCTTTCCTTGGACTTGACAATTATGTCGTCCACATACACCTCAACCTCTTTGTGGATCATGTCGTGTAATATCATGGTCGCGGCCCGTTGATAAGTAGCTCCGGCATTCTTCAACCCAAACGGCATTACCCTGTAACAGTATGTTCCCCACGGGGTGGTGAATGCAGTCTTTTCTCTGTCTTCTGGTGCCATTACTATCTGATTGTACCCTGAGAAGCCATCCATGAATGAAAGTAAAGCATGCCCTGCTGTAAAATCCACCAACTCATCAATATGCGGTAAGGGAAAGTCGTCCTTCGGACTAGCTCTGTTCAAATCCCTGAAATCCACGCATACCCGGATCCTGCCATCCTTCTTCGGCACTGGAACGATGTTGGCCAACCAAGTCGGATATTCGGATACCAGCAGGAAGCCTGCATCGATTTGCTTGGTGACCTCTTCTTTAATCTTGAGAGCCCAGTCGGGGCAGATCCTTCTGAGTTTCTGTTTAACAGGTCGGGCTTCGGGTCAAGGGGGATCCGGTGCTGTACAATCTCAGGATCGATCCCAAGCATGTCTTCGTAGGACCACGCGAAAACATCTTTGAAATCTTTTAATAAAGCGACTAAGCGCTCGCGTTCCTCCGAAGACAGCGTGGACCCGATCTGGACCAGCCGCGGGTCCTCCTCAGTACCAATGTTCACGGTAATGATTTCATCAGTTAAGGGTTTAACAAATCTTTCCTGCTCCTGCTCAATTAAACGTTGCAAAACCGAAGGAACTTCGTCCTCATCGTTTTCATCAAAATTTTGAAAGTCTGAATTTATGCAATAAATTAAGGGCACAGAAAAGTACTCAGAAACCACAGTTACTTGATTCTCATTAAGCTCAACCAAATCGTCTGAATTCTCGGTTACAACAGACTCAAATGAGAAAGAAAAACACGACCTGGACATAACTGTGGCATCCGGGTTATCATCCCCAGGATTACCAGACTCAGACTCAGTCGAGCTGGAACCTGATTCCGACTCACAGGACTCGGTGGAATCAGATTCCGGCTCATTACCTGACCCGGTGTTGCTGGACAAAAATCCCTCCTCGTACTGCCAAGTGAGAAAGGGTGCGATAGATGCATCCAAGATAGTCGCTGGAAAGCCCGCAGCTGTTTCATCTCCAATCATGGAAACCGAGGAGTTATCCCCCAAGCACTTTTGGTCGATCGAAGGATCTGAAAGTAGACACGCCAGTGCTACCCCCATCTCAAGTTCGGTGCTCTCAGAATCCACTGCTTTACACTGCTCAACCTCAGCTGATGGGTCTGTCAGCTCTTCGGCAACGTCATCCCCAGGTAATTGCAAGTCGAAGAAGATCTCGAAACCAGGCACGCGCTTCCTCTCCGCGTTCAGCCATGGTTCTGGGAAGCCGCAAAATGGAAAGTCTTCCCCCTCTCGGACGAAGCGTCCGTTTAGGGTACCCCAAATGGGCCTATGCATTAATTCAAAAGGCTTCCTAGCCTTCTTTGCTCTGGCTCTTCCAGCCATCTCTTTTCCCTTCCTCACCCAGTCCTCTTTGGTGGGCAGATAACCCAATCCAAAGGTGTGAGGGTTGTGTGGCACTTCGGCCAATGTCGCGACGCCTTTCCGGCCGCTTCTTCCCAATCCCATTCCGGGGATGTGTTGTAGCTTGTTCATGAGGTAGACGGATTGAGCACTGACGTACACCCCCTCATTCACAGCCATGACATTCTGTACCACTCGAGCCTCAGCCAAAGTGAACCCCGATAAAAACACATCCCCTGTGCCGTGCTCGATTTCTAATACTGGCGTGGACACTTCCGGCGGCGGATGGATTGATGAATTCCCAAAAACAATCGCTACCCCCTCCCCGTGAGGGTATTTCAGCATTTGATGTAGAGTGGAAGAGACTGCCTTGACCTGGTGCAACCACGGTCGCCCCAAAAGTAAGTTAAAGGTTGCGGGAACGTCCAAGACATGAAATTCAATGCTGTGTTGTCCTGGACCAACCTTGGTTTGAATTCTGACAGTCCCCATCACTTCCCTACTGGTATTATCGTATGCTCTGATTACTTGAGTGGTCGGGACGAAGTCCGCGGGCTTCAACCCGATTTCATACGCTGTTTTGGTCGGGCAGACATTAATAGCAGACCCGGTATCAACAAGTACCACCGGTATCCACTTATCTCTACATTCCACGGAAATGTAGAGGGGTTTGTTATGATTCGTGCCCTCAGGCGGTAGTTCCTTATCCGAAAAGGTTAATGCCGGGGAACCTCCTCCCGGAAAAACCAGCCCAACCAGCTGTTCAGGCGTAGTATCTATGGAGAGTTTGGACTTGTCCATAGCAGATAGGACAGCTTGCCTATGTACCCGCGATGCCATAAGCAGTCCCCAGATGGAGATGTCTGCTTGTATCTTCTTTAACTGTTTCAGCACAGCTTCCTCTTCAATCTGCTTCTCCTTCTGTTTCTCTGCTTCTCTATCCTTCCCGGATGCCTCGGGTTGGTCTAGGTGCGGATGCTTGAAGTACCACCCGCTTTTCGTCATGTGATCCACCTCATCGAGGTACCAAGTGTCATCCGGTTGATTACTTCCCCAATCTTTATACGTGTGGGCAAGACATAAGTCATCGTCTTCCCACCACGTGCCGCTAGCATTCAAAAGGCACCCGTCCGGTTCGGGCATGTTCGTGCTCACAGCACTTTCAGTCTGTATGCCCACAGCATCCTCTATCCTTGTGCCCGCAGCACTTTCGATCCCTTCATGGATCTTAGCTTTCCCAGTTCTCTCAGAACCTTGTTGTTTTATCTGCGTCAGCGCAGCTTGTTGTTTAGCCTTTCTTGCATCCACAATGCTTCCGTCCAGAGCGAAATTCTTCGTACCGGCACTCTCCGGCAATATAACTTGACTTCCGGCCCTTCCGGCCACAACTGATACTCTCACCCCTGCCGGGCCCTGTTCTGGTTGTGTTCCTCCCACTACATCTGGTTGATCATCGAGCCATCCAGTGGCCTCTGCCGATTCCTCATAGTCAAACCAGTTGATTGCCGCATCCCCTGGTTCCTGATCATCGAAAAATTACAGGTTGGCAAAGTCCTCCTCTACAGCTGTCAGATCATCTGATCTCTGCTCAAATCCCCCCCTCGGATCATACACAGTTCTGCACTTTCTGGCAACCCCACACTGAGCTCGGATTGGCCCACCGATGGGATGTATTTACTTGGGTCGTAGGCTTCCTTAGCAAAAATTCCAGACTGTTCAAACCCAGCCTCGACCATTCTATCCCCCTCTGCAACCTCTGCGGCACTATCTTCCACGGTCGCCACCACTGGTTCGGGTTGGGTTGTAGACATGTCCAACATGCACAAAAGGTCAGTGCAGTCGGGAAGGAGCACCTCCGGCTTGGGTAGGTGGGTGGGAGTGATATAGATGCTAAGATCGTAAGACACGACCCCAGTCTGGATAAAGTTGACTCTTTTGGGCTGTGGAGTTTGGTTGTGTGTAGGGAGGGGGTTGGTTGTGACGTTGGGTTTTTCTGGCGGCAAAATCACATTTTTGTCAACGAGGTCTTGGATCTCGTGACGCAGCCTATAACATTGGTCGGTATCATAGCCATGCTGCTGGTGATATGCGCAATACTTGGCCGGGTTGTGAGAGGGAGGGAGTGGATTCGGCAATGGCCTCGGTTCTAAGGGCTTAAGATGTCCCTTTCTGATCAAGACCCCCAGAGCCTTGGACAAAGGCATGTATAATGGGGTGAAGGTTCTTTGGCCTCTGGGGGGGTATTTGGAGGTTTGAGCATTGCTTCCGGATGCACCGGAGAAGGGTGTGGCTGCCATGGGCCTTGGAAGGGGAGGGGGAATGGTGGCGACCATACTAACTTCTGAGGCTCTTGCGTTTGCAGCGCCACTCGGGCCTGCATTGTTGTTACGGTTGAAAGTCCTCCTCGGTTGCTCCTTATCCTGGTCAAACAGACCTTGCTTCATTGCGTCTTCGATTTGTACCCCCATCTCATGTAAATCTGAGAAAGTGGGAAAGGGGATTACAATCATTCTCTGCATCAACTTTGGTTGGAGATTGCGCACAATCATCCGAATTTGATCCTTATCAGTGGGCCTCAAAGTCATCATTGACGCCTTTGCCCTCCATCGGATTACAAAGTCTGAGAAAGCTTCCTTGGGCTCTTGCCTTGTCGTTTCGAGATCACGAGTTGTAATCTCAATTTGAGTGTTGTACGAGTATTGCGCGACGAAGGCCTCAGCCATTTCATCCCAATTCTTCTTCACTTCATCCTCTAACTTCGCGTACCAGTGGGCGGCCACCCCCGACAGGGTTCGGCCGACCAGTGAAAGCTTCTGTGGTCGGGTTAGGCCCATTGGCCGCAGGATATCTGAGAATAGCCGAAGATGGACCATAGGATCGCCGGACCCGTCGAAACGGTCGATTTACGGCATCTTGAACCTATCGGGCAATGTTACAGCCACGTCGGTGTACCCGTCCTCAATGTCCGCGATAGACTTTACCCCTTGGGATTTCTTGAAGAGCTTCTCAAGCTTGCTCAATTTCAGAGCTGTATGATCAATCTCGAACTTGAAGGGGGAGTCCGGGTGATTGGGTGTATGGGTCTTGGACAGTTGTGGTGGAAGCGGGGGCGGAGCTGGCCCCGTTGGAAGATTCGTGTCCTCTTGCAGGTTCTGGACATTTGGCACGGTGTTCTGGGTGTTAGGCAGAGCGTTCTGAACAGTAGCTGCCTGCTCGGGTAATGGAGCCCCTGGCGGAGGAGGGATTTAGTGTGAAGTAGATGCCGCATTTTGCTGTTGCAGTCTAGTGATTAATTCTGCCTGCTGGGCCATGATCTCGGCCTGCTGCTTGGCGAACTCATCCCGGCGAATGGCGTCCTGTTGCATGGCTCTCATGGTTTCTTGCATCTGACGCATCATTTCCTCGACTCCTGTCGGTGTTGCCATACTGCCTTGGTTCGTCCGAACTATTGGTAAGCCTATTTTTATAGCAGAAATTGGGATCCCAATCTGACTGTCCACTGACGGGGTAGTCCTCTGCTCGGATACACTGCGCTTCCTCGGTCTCTGCCTGATAACCGGGGGTAGAGAATGGAACACTGGCTATCCGTCAATTAGATCCTCGGATCGATTGAGTCGACGACCTCGTGTCCAAAGTGCTTGGGGAATGTCTGCTGGGTTGGAAGCAATTGTGCTGGAACTGCCCTAGCAAAAGATAAATAAAACGAAAAGGAAATAAATAAACAGATAAACGGACAGCATAACAGCTTAAAATAAATGCATGACACACAGCCGAGCATAACAACACACAGTTGACAAGCTGAATACACACTGTCCTCCAACACTGATTATTATCCCTGAATCACTGTCCTCAATCACTGTCCTCAAATCTGAATCTGATACCCGCAGATAACTGATTCTCAAATACTGATTGATGCCCGCAGGCCTGATACCCACAATACTGAACTGACGCCCGCAGGCTTGATGCCCAAACCCTGTAAACTGATACATGCATTCGTATGGAGACGCACCCCAAAAGCACATAACAAGTAAGATGAGAGCCAAAACACCCCCATGTTGGGGTAGGGTTTCCCTGTCCTATTTTGTCAGGAGCTAGGGTTTCACTACGCACACAGCGGTTTTCAAACAACCTATAAATGGGTAAGCAACCTGTCCTAGTTTGGAATGGTCACTATGGATCCGAATATGCACTAGGTCGAATGGTCGAAGAGGGTGCCCCGGTAAAACCGGGGTTTGTGTTCCCATACTGGCAGAGCCCACAACCGGTCAGCCTTATGGTCATGCCTTGACAAGACAAGCCTCCGGCAAACCGTTCAGGAATAGCAGATGGCAAACACGGTGTCCTAGGCGCACCAATGCAAATGTAATGCAAAGAAACACACAAGTGTAGTCAAAAACAGATATCATGAGTTCGAGTCAAGTCCTCTAAATCCCCAGCAGAGTCGCCAGAAACTGTAGACGTCCCCGAACGCCCCGGGGAGGAACGAGCTCCCGTTCTATTCATTTGGGGTCACTACAGCTCAGGACTCTCAAATTTGTCACGGTTCTAAGTCTGAACCAAAGAGTCCAAATCCGGAAAATCGTTTTGAGAAAACAGATTTTTTAGAAAAGAAGTGCCAAACATGGACTGCTTTGCCAGATACAGAGTCGCCACCTAAATATTTTATTTTGGGGAAATTTGGGAAAACCTGACTCGTTGCCAAAGGCCACGTGTCCGTCATCACCAAAGTTGCCTCGGCTCGGGAACTTGGGTACGATTGGGGAAGGTCACTTCGTGAGCACCCCCGCTCGCCCGATCAAAGATCGGCCTCTACTAACCATGATATCTAGTTTTGAAAACTTTGTGTGTTCTTATTCCGGTTATTAGCCTAGTTTTACTATGTGATGCGCACAGCATACAAGTATAGACCGGGTCGCCCAAATTGGAACAAAACATTTCATGTTTGTTTTGGAAGATGGTTTGCTACTCGCAAGTAGGCTTAAAATGCAGATTTTGCCACCCTCGGGTGGGCTTAGAAAAGATGGTTTTGCCACTATCTAGTGGGCTTAAAACAAACATTTGATGAATTGTCCCAATCCAAATAACCCTACCTTCACCCACAGGCATTCAGACAGTTATATCACATAAGCAAATAGCCTCATGGTAAGCATGTTATTCATGGCAGTCACTCACACGCATGCAAGGATGCTAAAGCATAAAAACTCACCGAGTACTCCGAGCCAAAACAGAAACTACATTAGAAATCATGCATGATCCTAAGTATACAGAAATGCCTAATGCAACACATGCAAAAATGCAAACTATATCAGGCTCGGCTATTCTAAACATGGCATATGAAATGCTACAACTAAACATGTATTCAATTTGGAATTGAAATACAAATGCAGTTAGTATGATGCGCCTAGCCCGGTGCATGCAAAACAGATGAATGATGCAAACATGCTGTCATACTGT
This sequence comes from Camellia sinensis, assembly GCF_055761805.1. Lineage (NCBI taxonomy): Eukaryota > Viridiplantae > Streptophyta > Magnoliopsida > Ericales > Theaceae > Camellia > Camellia sinensis. Next base: position 117,520,964 of record NC_138965.1, on the reverse strand, counting down.
ATGCTAATTGAAATATGCCCTAATCTAACCATCATAAGCAGGTAAATAAAAGGGAAGAAAGACGTGGGGTTAGAAGACATACATCACACTCACCCACACTTATTACAATTATGCCCTCGCACAGAGGGTCCGAATAAATATACAGTCCCGAATAAAAGAATATTACAGTCCAAATAATGTACAAATTCCTAATTAATTAACAAATTAACTAAGAAAATAAATAAACTGGCATGCAAGCCAGGGACTGCCTTGACTCCACTCCGGATGATGAATGATGCATGCCCGGGTTGCCTTTGCGCGGAAATCCATGACGATGCCCCAATTAGCTTCTGTTTATACCTTTTCTTGAAATGCGCGCCAAGCTCCAAAAAGTTGCTGATTCTTCATTTTGCTGCAACAGAGAGCAGGAAAGGGGCATGGCAATGTATTTTCACAGATATATGCATGTCTCGATCCTCGTGCCACCAATCACGCATATCGATACATGATGGCCGAGGAGTCGAATTGCACAACTTAATATGAAATGAATGCATATGGAAATACAACAAAACCTAACTCCATCATGGATAATTCGGAGTGTCGATGACTGGGGAATTGAGACACGTTTCGTCATTCGGAGTATGGAACGTACCTCGTTTCCCGTGCCCAGGCTAACTCCTATCCCGAACACGATGCAATATGCATAACATGCATGAAATGCAACTAAGATACAATCCTAACATACACAATGTTATGGAATGGCATACACGCTGCACGAGGTAATACACAACCGAGCATACACAATGCTATGGATGAAATGGCATACGCAATGCAATAAGGGGCTTACACCAACATGAGAGAGCCTCAGCCACACTCACATAGGAGGCCATCAGATGAAAACAAGATAACTCGAAATGCGTGCACGCGTGCACGCAAACCGAGGACCGACCCTCAGGCACCGAAATGCCACTCTAATGAGACATGGCAAAGACATGGAATATGGCACACTATAATGCAAAAATCAGAGGTAAAATGAGATGCAAAACAGCCCCGAAACCCGGTAAAATGAAACCCGATGCATGGAACGAGCCCCGAAACATGGATTTTGGCGCATGAAATGGCCTATAGCTATGCAATGCATGCACAATTTGAACATGAGATGAAAAGACAGAAGTAAGGCAGCCCCTAGATAAGTATTTTTACAGTTCAAAGCATGGCCAAACAGCAAACACAAATAGGGCAAAAACAGCATGCAAAAATGGCCCTAAATGTGAGATAATGAAACAACTCACAGCTGCTGACCCCAAACAGATTAGGGCCCTTCAACAAAGTTGAAGAGGGACCCAAAATATGATCTTTTACAGTTTATGACAAACCACAAAAACCAGAACAGGTATGGATAAACTCTCATGCAAGAAATGGGCCAAAAGATGGCCAAAGAAGCAGGTAGTGGTTGCTGGCCTTAAACACAAAGGGGCCCTTCAATAATGTTGAGGAGGGGCCAAAAATAAAGCATTTTACAGTTGATGGATGGACCCAAAACAGTATGTAAACATGTCCAAAATGCTATGCAAAAATGGGGCCCAAAAGAGAGATTTAACATGAAGTGTATAAAAGATGCCTCAGACCATGAAAGTCCCTTAATGAAACATGAATAATGGGCCAAAATAAGACTATTTTCAGTTCTGAAAAGAACCCAAAAACAAAAGCACAATGGGCTGCCAAATCATACAAAAATGGGAACCAAAGAGGGGTATAATGACAAGTGGAACATGGGGGTCCCAAACAGTGATGAGCCCTTCTTCAATATTGAATAAGGGCTCAAAATAAGCCTATCTACAGTTTACATCATGCTCCAAAACAGATCACACATAGGCTAAAAATACTATGCAAGATAACGGTATTTAAGAAGGATAATGAAGCAAGTGTATCAAGGGGGCCTTAAACAGTGAAAGGCCCTTAAGAAAAAGTGAAAAGGAGCTCAAAAAAATTCCACTTTCAGTTAGGGCCGGAGCTCAAAACAGCAAGCATGTATGGCTAAGAAATGATACAAGAAAGAGCTCAAAAGAGAGGGAATGCTACTCACCCTTGAGGACCAAACTTTGATAGCTTCTTGGCTTGATTCTGTGGCTCCTTAGGCTTTGAAGAACAGCCTCCAGCTGCTGGAATGAAGGATGGAAGGGTGGGGCTTGGTGGTGTAGTGTAAAGTGGTGTAGGGTTAGAAGGATGGAAGCTTGGAGATGGAGAGGAAGAGAGATTCAATGCCAAGGGCTTGAAGGGAATTTTTCTAACCCTTTTTTCAGAGCTGGCCAGCCAAGTATATACACCAAATAGGGGGAGAAATGGAGGGAAAAAGTGGGGGGAAAACAAGCCAAGTTTCCCCCCAAAAGTTGTCCCCCCGGATACTGGTTTTTTGGGGGAAAAAAGTGTACAGCTGTAATGTACACATTGCAAGGATCATGGCCGGCTAGTTTTTGGAGCTTCAGGTGGCCGGCCGGCCACCCCCCATGGCCGGCCGGCCAAGGGTCAAAAGGGTCAAGAAGATTAATGGCCGGCCACCACAAATTGGTGTCCTCCCAGGTGTCCTCAACACAACCCTGTGGTTCAAAATTTTCAACTGTAAAACAGGAGAGAGAATAGGCCATTTTTAGGAAGGGTTCAAAAGGGTCAGGTGGAATTACTGGCCGGCCACCAACTTTTGGTGTCCTCCCATGTGTGTACATCACAAATATGTGGTTAAAAGTTCAAGAAAATGGCCCAAGGGTGTTCAACATTGGCTCGGAAGTGAGAAAAACGGGCGTCGGAGGGCGCCGGAGGATATATAACTGGTTGCTGAAACAATTGCTGGCCTCCCACCCTTCTACGACCTTCCTGGTGATGAAACAGAGGTACCTGCCAAAAATGAACGAAAACCGATGCAAAACGAATGTTCGGGGGTCAGAACGTGCAGTTCGGGGCCCCGAAAACTGCCTGTTAAGCACCGAAAGTGGCATTCGACCACGAAGTGGGTCTCTCAGACCTCAGTGTCCCTCAAAAGGGAGCAAATAAGATGCATGCCAAAAACCGGAGTGATAGGAGATGGTTAAGCGGTCCCGAACCGAGGCACACGGCCTGACAGCTCCGAAAACCGGGAACCGGGCTTCGAAATGGGAAAAATGGCCTACAGCCACAAAATGTAACCCACGGCCACTGAGAGATGGTCTACGGGACCTCTCCCTTCCCTCAAGAAAAGAAACAGAGAAAACCGAGTCTGGTTCACGAACCGAGGCAAGGCACAGAAGAGGGTTCGGAAATCCGGAGGCAGGGCTCACGGCCAAGACTCTGAAGCTTCTGAACGAGCACATTATGCAATATCACCAAGCGCTCAACTGGTGACATCTGAGTCTCAAGGTCGGTCAAAAATGGGGTGTCTACACTCATGCATTCATGAGCCATCGGATTTATTAACGCTAATAGATGTACCACGTATGATTATCGGTGAGAATCTGATATGAATATGAGTCTGTTTCTGATATGAACTCTGATTTCTCAACCTGTTATGGAAACCATTAATAAAATCTTTACTTTGCTGTTATTCACTGGACTCCAGCTCATTGTGTTATTATTTATGTATGTAGGTGAGCAGGAACGTGACCAGGCCTAAGCTGCTACCTGGAATATGTTTTGTTGGCCAACCTTTGCACTTTCCGAGAAGGTTCCTTAAGTGTCTTATGGTCATGATTTGTGGATCAAGATTAAGTCTTTTGATTTTCTTTTGTTAAGTTTGATCAAGACTTTTATTTATCTGTATATGTGGTGATGCGTGGATAATGTCATAATTATGTCAATATAAGTTTAAACTTTCAGTCTCATGTATGTCTGCACAGCTCTATGGACATTGTATATTTGTTATTTGCTTCCGCTAGCCCCTTAATTTTGTTTAATCTAATTCAAAGACCTTCGGTAATCCTAGGATTACTGGCCGGTTACGGCACTAAACCTATAGGGGCAGGTTTGGGTTGTGACACCAAGGAGTTCACTTAATCAAATCCTTGCACAAACTGGAACTAGATTTGGAAAATTCACTCCACTCCTAGAATCCTTCAATTTTTTGGGCTTGTTTTACACCAACAGATCAACACAAAATCTTTTCTCTACCAACGTAATGTGGCGAACAATGTTTTTGTACCCTAAGTGAGAACCAAATAGAAACTACTTTGCATTTAGAGAGTGTAAAGCAACTAAAGAATTTTGGGAATGGTGGGCATTCTTTCTCCTGATTTGCAATCTTTTTCACTCAACCTTGAGGATTAGGTGAAGTCCAATTGCCAATCCATATCAACCCACTCCTCCTCAGTTTTGTAGTCTATTGTATTTTTGTTTGTTTGTTGGTCTATTTGGAAGAATACAAATGCTCATTGTTTGGTTAATGCCTATCCAATTTTCATCAAACCTCCTTCACCTATAGCAAATGCTTTCGAATGGCAACATATGTCCAATTTCCAATCAATCATAAGGATTGTATTTGTCTTTCAGTGGGGTGGGTACCTCCTAGAATAGGGTTTTTTAAATTGAACACGGATGTGGCATCAAAGGGTTTTGTGAACTAAACACAAGTGGGATTATTACAGATCACTTGGGACACTGGGTTACAGGTTTTAGTAGGAACATTAGTGTTGCTTCTAGTATTGAGGATGAATTATGGGCCATGAGAGATGGGTTTAACCTCGCAACTTGGAAGTAGAAACATAAGCTTTACGTTTGAAACACCTCATCTTGAGGGAAACAAATGAACATCATCATCAACTTAACAATTTTATCTATGATTGCAGGTATCTCATGCAATGCCTTGTGATGAGAACAATTAATCACATATTTTGGAAAGTAAATGCTTGTGCGGATATTCTTGCAAATCAAGAAAACAATTCTATAAAATGATATTTTGTTTATCTATAAAATGATATTTTGTTTGTCCGTTTTCTCCTTGTGTTTCAACACAACTTTTTGATGATGCTAAATGGGTTGTTTACCCCATAATATTGTACTCTTGAAGCTTATTATCTTTCAATAAAATATGTTCTTTGTTATAAAATAAAAAATAAAATAAAAAAAGGATTATGTCTTTTTATTTCCATCACTTACAATTATATAATCTAATATATTTTTATTTTCAATAAAAAATCAAGGGCAAACTACACATGGCCCAAAATTACCCCCTTGTGGTTTGGGCCATGTGTAGATTACCTCCTTATCATTTGGAAATAACCACATAACATCCATATGGTTTGTGGACTAAATAGTGCACTAACTTTTGTTAACATAACATAGAAATTGACTTTTATGCCCTCATCTTCTTCATCTCTTCTTTTTTAATTAAACCTATATATATATATATATATATATCTTCCATGGTAGTCAACTGTAACAAATACAACTTCCACAAGCAACACGTAAGTGGCACACACATGACTTCAAAACCTACCCATTCTATTTTTACTTTCATTTTGTGATTTGCATCCGCTAGATATATATAATGTATATATAGATGATTGTTATTATTTAATTGTAAGAAATGGTTAGTGAATTAACTCCACACACACATACACACACATATATATATAGGCATATAGGAAATATATCAGTTAGAGATGTATTAAATTATCAAAATTATCCTTTTCTTCTTCCAAGTAGAACCCCAATAGTTTACAACCCTGTTGGCTTTTTTGGCTTTTGAAGGTTAGAAATGTAATTAGAGTATGCCAGCAAGGATCAATAAGTCCTTACAAAAAAAGTAAATGCCAACCAATTAAACAGACAATTGCTTTGAAGTTCTCTTAGCCTCAATGAAGAGGGTTTTTACTAGTGGTTTGTTTTAAAAGAAAATTCAGAAGAATTAATCAAAAAATAAAATAAAATAAAAAGGGAGAGAACAGAGTCAGAAATTGAATTTCATTAAGTAAACAAATGTTTACAATAGTACCTTCACACTTCCATAGCTTTGAAGGGAATTATAGCAACGAGCAAACTAACTTAGAACTACTACTAAGAAATTGAAATACAGCACGGGAAAGTAAAGGACTAGAATGTAAAGAACTGGAAAGTAAACAATTGAGAAAATAAAGAACTGGAAAAATGAAGTAAAATAAATTGGTTTCTGGATTTGATTCCCGTGTCTCCACTATCAGCTTTCTCCTCTATTTATAGGCCCTGGTAGTAACTGTCGAAGTGGTTAATAACTATCAAAGTGATGATAACTATCGAAACAACCTCCATTATCATGGCTCCGAGCATTTTGCCTCCACCAAGCCATTTCTTGCAGTTGGGCTTCCCTCATGAATTTAGATTTAAATCTTCAAAAACTGTTTAGCCATGTCACCATGCTCCTTTCAATTGTTCCAATACTTCGCAAATCCATTGCCATTGATATAATTTGCCACGTGTCCTCTGATGATTAGAGACCTTTACTAATTCCTCAAGTTGTCCCTAGTGGACTATGTGTCAAGCTGTGATTGGCTGATATAAAATATATGGCCAACAAACCCAAAATCCATTCAAGAAATCCTCCTTTGTTTTTAATATTCTGGAAATATATATAAATAATTTTTTTGCCTGGCTTGTCTTATCTTTTCTTATCCTCTTTTTCTTGATTGTCTTTAATAACTGATATACTTCTTAAAGGGAAAATTGACTAGAAAGAAACAAATAATCAAACTTGGTAGGAAATTTCTCTCTAAATTTTAGAGAGAGAAGCTTCGGGGGGCTATTTTTTTACTTCATATTTTTTCCTTGTTCTTATTTCTTCATCCACTTTGTATTATAATCCTTATGATTGATCATCTTGGTTGGCTTGTGAGAAATGAATGGGCTAGGAGGTGTTTGTAGGAATCGGGGAGAAAGTTTGCCGGAAAGAGATGGAGTTTGCTTAAGGGAAGGATTTATGGAGAAGAATAATGACACTTTCGTTATTTTCAAAAACTTTAATGGTATTTGAGTTTCAAAATATTATTTTGTTCATACCTACTTTCAAAAAAGGTGAGTGTACTGCATGTCCAGTTAGCTTAAACACAAAATGTAACTGTGCATTTTAATCCATAAACTTTGTGAGCGCTATGTGATTATTTCTAAACAAGATGGGGGTAATCTGCACTTGGCTCAAACCACAAGCGAGTAATGTGAAATTTGCCCAAAAATCAATTTGTGTAATTTTGAGTATAGACAATACGACACCATTCGAGGGAGAGAGTAAGGTACACTTTATGTGATGACCCCAACATACCTATTATTTTTATATAATATTTTAGTGAGCATAATTGCATGATGATATGTTTTATTTGTGCTTATCTGTTTGTATATGGATTATCTGTTAGAATACCGACTTGGAAATCGAAATTGAAAGCTCAATCGGATTCAGAAACCAAAATTGACTAGTTCAATAGGCTAATTAGAATATTTAGGATCATATGGAAAATTTGATTTAGATCAAAATAATTAGAATAAATTAATTAAAACTAAGCTAAATTAATTAGACTTAAGCTTAATTAATTAAACTTAATCTCACTTAATTAGCCTAACCTAATCAAGCCTATATATGTGTAATATAAGCTTAGAAACTCGTATTTTTCTTCATCCTTGAGATGAAATTGTAGAGAGAGTTGAGAGCTCAACTACTTTAGAGAGAGAATAAGAAGAATTGCAAAGTCTAAGGGGAGATTTGAGAGAATTAAGCTACTACACCTTCAATTCAAGCTCTAGGTATGAAATTTAACCATAATTCTTACAAATAGTTCATGTAGGAGTTGGATTCATGTGATAATAAGATTAATTTCTATGTAATTAACAAGTAGATGAAAGAAATGAACTAAATTAGGACATGCATGCATAATTCATCATCTTTAAGTTGATTTTCACCAAAATCTTTTCATGCATGAAGTTATACTTGCTATTTTTGAATCCTCTTCATGATTTTACACTCCACATCTCGTATGATCATACTTTGAAAGGAAAGAGGTTGGATTTATTACATGCATGGTAAAACTATTGAGTTTTGAGTTTTGTTTTGGAAAATTGAAGGTGGTTTGGGACTATGATTTGAAGATAATCATATATCTATGAGTTATGAAATGTTTTCACATGGGAAATTTAGTCAAAACCCCTCCATTGAACCCTTGTTTGGTGAAAAAGATGCCCAAATTATTTTTCTTCATAAACCCCTTAAGAAGAAAGCACATAATTAAGTAAGGACAAAATAAATATCTTTTTTTTTTTTTTTTTTTTGTCTTTCTTGGATAATATTGGTAGAGAAACATATTACTGTAAACAAGAGTAACATGTTACTGTCATACAAAGTAGCATGTTACTGTGAGATAGAGTAACATGTTACTATCAAATAGAGTAATTGTCAAACTAAGTAACATGTTACAGTGAGACAGAGTAACATGTTATTATCAAACAAAGTAACAGGTTACTATTACTGTTTACATCAATTTCAACAGTAATAATTTTTTTTTAAAAAAAATAATTTCATAATCAACATGGATCTTATTTGATTGATCTTAATGAGTGAATTCTAAAAATATTAATTTTATTAAAAACCGACAGCTACATCAAAAGTTATATTATTTTAAAGTTTAATATTTTGATAAAAGTGATATTTATTGGATTTTTCAAGGAAAACTTTTTGTGCTTGTCTTTAATGCATTAAAATTCTATTATGAGGGAGTTTTGACCAAATCTCCCTTTTTACATATATCTACCATCCATGCAAGTTTTGGTTATAAAAGTTATGTTTTTGAACTTCAAATGCAATTTCGAAAAACCCAGAAATCGTCCACTTCGCTCGAGCGATGAATCTGTCGCTTGGGTGCACTTTGCATGCTCCCAATATTTTTACAGACATTTGCGGTTGGCTCAAGCGATAAAGTAATGGCTCGAACCTACTTGAATGCCATCCATTACTTTTGCAGACAGACCATACCGCTCGAGCGACCAAAGGTGCGTTCAAGCGAACTGCCCTGTTTTCAGCATTTTTGAAATACACTCCCATATGTATGTTTTCATCCTCATGCTTTTATAAACATTATTGGACATTGTTTAGGCATTCTTAATAAGGAAATGAATTAGAAACACATTAAAAGAGGATTAGATTAAGTAGAACATTTGCTTGAAACATGTGTTTCAATGTGTGCTTTGTTATGTTTATTGTGTAGGTGGACACTTGAGGCTTAATATCGGTACAACCCACTACGAGTAATATCTTTATAAAGCTATGTTCGAAAAGTATTTTGAACTGGTTAGGAATGATATTTTGAATTTTATTTTATTATCAATGAATGAATGTCCTTTTTGAAATTGTAATCGTGGCATCCTTTAGTGAAACCCTCGCATAGGGGAAACAATACCATGGCCCATTGATTAATAGGCCCTCGCTTGGGAGAAACAATATCATGGCCCATTGGATTAATTGAAACACAGAGATCTTTGATGTTAGACCTTAATGATCCACATTGAATTATGGATTATTGATTGACCCATTGTGGTCCCATTGGATTAACCCTAGTGGTCCTATTGGCTTCGGCATATTATTACATTGTTACTCTATTGGATGTATCATGTATATCGATTGAATGATTATTGTTATCGCATGGTATTGTTATAATTGGACATATGATTGTTAATTGAAATGTTTTGATTTCTGAAATGGATTGTTTTGGGAAAATAAAATATATGTTTCGAATCAAGTTAGACTTCATTCATATAAAACCTTTATATTGAAATCAGTTCCAGCTCACCCATCTCCCTTATATATATGTAGGTGAGAAAATGGAATGTCAAGTCTAAGGCAACCTTGGACTCTACCCCTGTAAAGCCATCTTTGAAGTGCCTCCGTGATGGGACATGCTTGGACTCGAGAGGAGTCAAACTTTGCCAACCCTTCCTTTTGTTTTGTTTTCTTTTATCATTTTGGAACTTGTTATGGATGAATATTGTATAAGAAGTTTATCTTTGGTGTAATGTATATAAGCATGTATGAAAGTTTAAAGTTTTAAATATTTATGAATTTGGCATGTATGCACTGCTCAATGGACTTAGTTCGTCATTATTGCTTCCGCTAAGCCCCATTATTATATTATGATTGATTTTGTCATTGAGGCCGAAGGTAATCCGAGATTAGTGGCTGGTCATGACCAAAACCTCTAAGGGCGAGTTCAGGTCATGACACTTTAGGTTTAGAAAATTTGATTGATTTATTTTATTTATTTATTTATTTATTATTATTATTGCATAATAAACTAGCAAGGCGCATATGATAACACACCATAAAAATACGTAACAAGGTGCATATGGTACACACCATTGGAAGGGTGTGTACTATAGAATTTCTCTTATATATTTGGTGTTTCGCTCATTATTGGAGGAGTTATTTAGGACATTGTTAGGCAATCTCTTAAAAATATTGTGATTAATGGAAGGAGTGAAATTCACAACTTTGTGTTGGACATAAAGAACGGGAGAAAGGCTTGGTATTAGGTGTTTGGCAGGCTCTCAACCACTTTAATAATTTTTTCACGAGTAATACTACACTACACACTCAAAATTTTACTTAGAAATATAATTTATGACTCACATTCATTCTGCACATAAATCTCACACCACACCAATTCAATCTTCACCACACAAGTACATTCTTTGCAAAATTTTAGGACAATTATTCTAGATCCATAGCATTTTGTTTTTTCATTAGTTAGGGTGGTGGTACCCATTGAAAGAGATATTGAAAGTCCACAAGGTTATTGGTCTCACAAACTGAGAGGTTATTTAGTAGTCTTGAAACAATATTTTACACCATTTATTACTTGACACTTATAAAAAAAAAAAATTGGGCGCTTGACCGATAAATCTAAATTTGGATTTTGTTTGGCCAAAAGTCCAGCCACTTAAATACTTTATCCATCGAGACAAGCTTAGTCAAAATACCCATATATTTATATATGGGTGCTCTTTTTTGTTCGATGAAGTCTCTCGAAAAAAAAAACTCTCTCTCTCTCATCTTTCACATTTCTCTCAGACCGCCGATGATCAGATCGAAGCCACAATCATTGCTGATTCTATCGATTTCCACCACTGCCATCTTCCTCACTACCTCCCTCGCCAAGTTTGCCGACGTCGATGGCTCACTGGTTCACTCCGCCGGTTTCAAAAGCCCATTCAAGTTCAAGCCAGTCTAAAAACATCCCAAGATTTTGATTTTTGCTTACTGTGTTGTTCGGATCAACAACGCCTGATCTTCATTGAAAAACAGCTTGAAGATGGCTGAACCCTAGCCAATTACAACATCTAGAAGGAGTCAACACTTCACTTGGTTCTCCTATTGCATGAAAAAGTGAAGAAAAATAAGCAGAAGACATACACGAAGCCCAAGAAGATCAAGCACCATAAGAAAAAGATGAAGCTCGTTGTGCTTCAATTCTACCACAGCCCCACTATCCCTCCTCCCCTTTTCTTCTGACACAAATCTGAAAATTAGGGTCTAGAAAAGATATTTCATAACCATATTTAAAAATTGGAGTTTTGCGAGATTGTTGATAGGGAGCGAGAATCAAAAGAGGTGATAAACGACAGTTGACGATGGTTAGCGGCGGTGGCCATGGTGGTGGTGGAGGTAGTGAAAAGGGGTTCTTGTAGTGGTGGCCCTGCTATAGGAAAATGCCAGAGATGGTGAAAATATTTTCAACATTAGGTATGGGAGGGCGTAACAATAGTGGATGACAGCATTCACAGCAAATTTGAACCCTTCTTTCTCTCTAGTTTCTCTTTATCTAGTTTCTCTCTCTAGATCTGAGCGATTAACACCGATACACCATCGTCATCTCCAAATCCGATATAGAATTTGACTATCTGTTCAAAAAAAAAAATTTGAGATATGGCTTCTTGTTGTTGTAGATAATCTTATTATATTCTTTTCTTTTTTGTTGTTGTTGTTCATGATCTTATTATCTTTTTTTTTTTTCTTTTTTGTTATTGTTCTTGTTGATTGCAATAGATGGAAAGAGAAAGAAATGAGAATACGAGACATAATTTGAACTGATAAATCTCTTTTCCAACTTTCCTCACCCATTTTAACAGATCATAAAAAAATATTGTGACTGCTTGTTGAATTGAACAGATAGTGTGCTCTCTCTCTCTCTCTCTCTCTCTCTCTCTCTCTCTCTCTCTCTCTTTATCTTTTTATTTTTGTTTTATTCATTCCTACAGATAGAGTAAGAAAGAGAGAGATGATGAATGAAAAAGAAACGTTGTTGTTGTTGTTGTTGTTGTTGTTGTTGATGATTGCAACAGATAGATTTTTTTTTTCCTTTTTCAACAGATAGATTTTCAATAAATAGAAAAAGGAAAGAGAAGTGGAGAAAGAAACAAATAGAGAGAGAGAAAAATTTGAAAATGGTATGAATTTGAACAAATAGAGAAAATAGGTTATAAAAATTCAACAGATAAAAAATAAGGACCATTTTATTGCAATTGTCCCTTATGTGAGCCACTTAAATTATTATTAATTAGTGGGTAGAATCCTAAAATTTAGGTAATACATAGAATTGTTCTTTCTTTTTTTTTGGGGGGGGGAAGTTAAGAAAATAACAATTCAATATAAATTTTTTAAAAAATAGATCAGTGATAAAATTTAATAATTAAAGTGTTAAATTTTTTTTTATAAATTTATAATTATTTTAATAAGATACTCAATTATATATTCTATAAAAAAAAATAGGTTATTTACACGGAGACCCCCTAAACAATTAAGAAATGTCACTTTGATCCCGTAAATTGTAAAAATATACAAATAAACCCCTAGACTATTAAGAAGTACCACATTGACTCCTTAAACTATACAAGTGTACAAATGGACCCCTAAACTATTGGCATATTTCACTTTGACCCCTTCTATTATTGCATTGCCAGTTTTGAGACAAAAATATCCTTCAACACTCTATGAAACACACCCAACATCACTTTGTCTCAAATTTTCTCATTTTTCTATTTTATTGTTGTATTTTTAAATATTCTTTCCACAAAAATATAATTAAAAAAATTTTAAAAAAATAATAATAATATAATAATAATAATAATAATGAAATTGTATATATACAGAGTGTTGGAGGTTATTTTTGTCTAACAAATGTTTAAAAGTTTGGTTTAACTAACGGTGTAATAACCGAAGAGGTTAAAGTGAAACATGCCAATAATTTAGGAGACCTATTCATATGTTTTTATAATTTAAGGAGTCAAAGTGATACTTTTCAATAATTTAAGAGATCCATTTGTTCTCTTTTATAATTTAGAGAGTCAAAATGATACTTCTCAATAGTTTATGAGTTTATGTGTAAATTACCAAAAAATTCCCAAGCTACTTATAACGTTTCCGATTTAGACTCAACCCATTTAATACTCTTAGATCCGAGATTCAGTACTTTTAATTGTTGTTCATATCCTTTGTCGTCTTTTTAGTAGTCGAGTTGAGTTGTTGGTCGTGTTTGAAGCAGGTTCGAAGTTAATTTTTCAAAAGAGTTGTTGTTCTGCTTTCTGTTTGTTCGCTCGAGTGGTGTTTTGGTCGCTCGAGTGGTCTTTGAGATCTCCCAGTATTTTGCAGGTCTGCAAAAATTCTGAGAGTAAGGTATCTTCGCTCGAGTAGTATTTCTTGTGCTCTTCCCAGAAGTTTTGAAAGTAGGGTATCTTCGTTCAAGCGGTCTTCTTCAGTTTGCAAAACTTCTGGGAAGGGGTCATTGTGCTCTCAAGCAATGTTTTGGTTGCTCGAGCAGTGTTTTAGTCGCTCGAGCGGTCTGCGCATAAATCAGTTAAAAAAAAAAGGATTTTTCAATCACTTTTTCATTCCTTTCTCTCTTTAAAACCTTCCAAACCCTAATTTATTCACTCTCGTTTTTTAGTTCTTGCCTAAAAATCCCAAATACACCCTCACCCATTGATTTCTCCATCATATCTCTTTGGAGAAAAAGGTAGAGCTCGTCAAAAGCTTCATTCTAATCAGAGAGGATCTTGTTTTTGGCTCTATCAAGCTTCAACCCTTGTTTTCTTCATCTTCTAGACTTGAGGTAGAGATTTTTTCAACCTTTCGTATGATTCTTAGCTTAGTTATTTGCTCTTTGAAAAGTGTTTCTGATTTGGGAGTTTTAGGTTAAACTTAGGGTTTGATGTTGAAAAGTAAAAGAGGGGTTTTCGAATAAATTCTTGAGAAAGATTGTCGATGTGTATATAATGTTGGATTGTGTTGGAAATTCCTCATTCAAATGTAATTTTGAAAATAAAGAAGGTTTTCTTGAAAAATCATTGATGTTGGTTTATAAAAGAAAAGGATATGGAAAAAGGTATCTGTTGATGACGAGAGTGGAGTTGGATATTTATTATCACTCCTATTTTGAATATTTGAGATTTTATCTATTGTTGGAAAAATTATCTGTTAAGTAGAAATATTTATTTTTGGCTATCGGTAAAAGATAGTTTTGATTGTTGTAGAAATTGCATGAGGATTAGGTTAAATTGAAACGAATTTCTCATACATCTTGCATCCAGCGTTACTTTATACTTGAACATTGAAAATGTATTATTTTTGAGAAAAAATGGATGTATACCTCGGTGAATCTGGTTAGGAGGTGTGGTTGTGGTTTATATTGTTGGTCTGTGTGTCCTTGGTGAAAGTCCAAAAACCCGTGCAGTTAGGAATCGATCGTTCCAGTTAGTATCGGTAAAATGGTTTTGGTAGTGCTTGTATAGCCTACTGGTAACCTACCTAGAGATTCCTAGTGTTTTATATCCACTGCTCTATTTTTCTAATATAAAAGAGTATTTTCATGAATTGAAATATATTGATACAAACATTGCATTGTTTTAAGATGGAAAAGTATGATGTTTGACAAATAGCATGCATATGCATTTACCTTATAACCTTGCTAAGTTCCATACATTGTGTTAATCCATCTCTACTAGGCTTTAGCTCACCCAACGTGGAAAGTGACTTTCAGGTGCTGATGATATACTTCCACTAAGGATATAGCTTCTTTTGTTTGTTTTGATGTAATTATTTGTGTACAAGTCTTGGGCTTTAATTGTATTGAGTTGAACTCACTTTTGTTGCACCCAATCATTGTCTTGGAAAGATGTAGCCATAAAGGCATTAACTTATCTGGATAACCTTTTATTTCAATTCGATCATATGTGACATATGCTATAGATTCAGAATTTAGGATCTATGAATGTATATTCGCCTATATCATCTTTTTGTGCGGTAAAAGAAGATAAATAAAAGCTTATTATTTTGTATGTTACATTTTCTTTTGATTATCATGAGATGGGTTGTTGTTATTATTTTGGAGGTGTTACAAGTAATATCTTTCACATCATGACTATGGAATTTTATTTTATTTTATATTTATTTGCCTAGATTGTAGAATTTGAGCAAAGCATCATCAATTTTTTTCTGTATTTTTATTTTTATAGTAAGAGTGTCTTCAGTTAAATTGTTCAATTTTACATGGAAACAAATGAAATGCAAAACTTGACTTGATATTTGACATGTCGAATTTATCATGCGCAACAGTAACACATCTTTAATTATTTATTTATTTGTTAACAAAAATAGATATATGGAAAGATTATTCCATATATTTATAGAGAGTACTATCCTTTAGCAGCCACAACTCATCTACAAGATCTCTCCACTGCACTTATATAGAACCGAATCTAAGGTCTTGTGTGCTTTAAAAATTAAAAAGTATATTTAACCTTAATTTTTAGAATAGTAGAGAGAAGGGAAATAATATGCATTGTATTCAACGAATTAATTTATACAATAGAAGGCCCATATGTATAGGCTAAGAAAAAGTATCCTACAAGAAATCTAACTAATAGAAGGCTTGTATATATAGGCTAAGAAAAGGTATCCTACAAGAAACCTAACTATGAGAAAGAGTATCCTACAAGAAATCTAAGTATGACAATATAAACATATCTAGGAAATCAATACTTAATATATCAAGGAATATATACCATATATACATTAACATTCTCCTCAAACTAAAGGAGGATAAACATCAACCAACCTAAGTTTGGAAACAAGGTCACTAAAGCGGCCAAGAGGATGAGGCTTGGTAAAGATATCAACCGTTTGACTAGCAGAGGCAACAGGAAGAAGATGAACAATACCACGAGCAACATGTTGTCGAGTAAAATGACAGTCGATCTCAATATGTTTAGTGCGATCATGAAAAATATCATTGTGAGCAATCTGAATAGCACTCTGATTGTCATAATAGAGAGAGATTGCATTAGAAGAAGTAACACCCATGTCTGCAAGAAGCCTTCGAAGCCATATAAGTTCCTGCGTAGTGTCAGCAAGAGTACAATATTCAGCTTCAGTACTAGAACGAGCAATGAGAGTTTTTTTTCTTGCTGCGCCAAGTAATAAGACAATCCCTCAAGAAAAAACATAAACCAATAGTAGAGCGATGATCAATAGGATCCCCAGCCCAATCAGCATCAGAAAAGGCACAAAGCTTGTGCCCCAAATATACACTAAGGGTTGTAGTCAAGGGAAAGTCACTAATGAGTTCTATGGCCAATAACCAAGTAAGAACCTAGATCGCCGGAGAAGTCCAATTATCCTCCTTTTTAAGTCCAGCTTTCTTAGGGAGCGCACTACCCTTTTGACAGATCTTAAAAGGCATTGACACAAGGTCTCATAAGTAACATCGGGAATTATATTAGTGTTGGAATATAAGTACATAATAATAGAATAATAAATATCATTAATTACAAAAGCTTGTTCCATCCACATTACATCCCAAAAGAAAATTTAAAATTTCATATGAACTTTACAAAACATCAAAAAGGAAAATTTCTAACTTTTCCAAGATAGCCGAATGTCTTCGAAGGTTTTCGGCTCGTCGTCTCCTGCTATAAGCTCTTCTTCGACACCTGGCATAATACGCCATAAGCTTTAAATGCCCAGTGAACACACACACACCCCGTTCCTTTTTTCCAGTCCAATACACAAAATCATTTACAAAAAACAGAGGAAAAGGGGTCATGACATTTAAGTTCATAACACATATTGTATGGTCAGTTGTTAGCAGTATAGAAATCTCCCAAAGAGATTTCGTTTTCCAAACTCTAAGAATTGGACACGGATTATTCGGTATGCCCCTTATTTTGCTACTTTGTTAAAAACCTTACCTCAGATGCCTACCAACGATTATATACCGCGTAGCGCCACCCACAGGGCCTCAAAAGAGACGGCAATGATGGCCCAAATACCTCTTTACACCGAACTACCTAGGGTCTGAATACAACCGCTCCATTCAAGGGTTCCGAAACAACCACGTGCGCATGACTTGCTCATTTTAATCCACTACTAATATCAACTTAACATTCTCATCATTTATCATATATAACTAGTGTGGTCGTCAACCCTCTTTACCAACCCATTTAGTTTTCCCCTTTTATATTAAGTTCATTACACATTAGTGGTTAGCACAAGTAAGACCATAATAAGGCCATTCAAGGTGAAACTCAAGCATGCAAGTATAACATATATTATAAACAAACATGTCATAATGAGTTCAAGTATACGTGAATGGTAGCACAAAAGCATTAACTACAACAAGAACCACATTGTTCAAATTTCCAGCACTGCACCGGTTCAAAAATAAATATAGAAAAAATATTTTTACTTCTTGAGGATTTGTAGAGAATCAATTTTAGTTTCAGAATCATTTTACGAAAGTAGGGTGGCCCTTTTTGATTTTTAGATATTTAAGAAATACACAGATTCAGTCCAGATTTGACAATTGTTACAAAAATTTGTGTTTCTCTTAAAATACTCATTCATTTGCATTGAAATAAATTTTGTTTGAAAGCTAACCTTCAGAGGAAGACTTTGATATCAAAATGAACATGAGATCATTTTTTTGAAATTTTCTAGAATTTTCTAAAGTTTTCTATTTGAAATAGGTTCTTTGCACCAAGTATTTAGAAAAATAAAAGGAGTCATAAAAACACATACATGGTCTTAGCCAAAATTCTCACATACTGCATATATGTCAATTAATACCCATTTAAAACAGATTTTGAGTTCGTGAACGTTTGCTATGGAAATAAAATCAAAAACCTTGAGAAAAGCTTGCTGGAAATTACAAGGAAGAAGAAAAAAAAAATTAGGTAGTGTTTGGTAGAGGTTTCTAAATATGATTTGAGAATACGAGTTCTATTTTGAGTTTGTGAGTTTTGAAATTATAATTTGAGTGTGGAAAATTTGTTTAGTGAATGAGTTCTAAAAAGAGTTTTGAATTGAGTGGAGAACTTTTGATGTGACATGTGATATTTGATGCAAAAACTTACAACTCATAACCAAACACACAACTCAAAATTCTATTAAAGCTCATAAAAAAATTTTAAAAAATCAGAAAATATTTTTTGTTGAATATATAATAATTAGCATGTGTCAATTGCGCAAAAAAAAAAAAAAAATTACACTGTTCGGGTCAACCGGACGGATGACTGATTAGCCTAAATTTTCCCGCTTTCGACCGAGTTTTCAAAAGTGAGCGTGTAATTAATTTTTGAAAGCTGCAAACAAACACTACGTGAGAACCAATGACTGGAACTAAAGTTCCAAAGCTCTACCAAACATAGCCTTACATTTTCAAACCATACATCATCTAACAAATGTAGTAACCCTTAGTATCATATGAAATACATTTTTAACGTGTATTATGAAGGGGAAAAACATGATGATTCATGGAGAGAAGAGGTGTACGAAATTTACCTTAGTTGCTTAGGGTTTCTTCCTACTTTCTTTCTTTCTTTCTTTTTCTTCCTCTTTCTCTCAAACTTACAAGCTCTCTCTCTCTCTCTCTCTCTCTCTCTCTCTCTGTCTCTTTTTTCCTCTTCAACCGATTGGTATGTGTGTAAAGTGTGAGGAATATGAGTTGCTAGAGCCTTGTATTTATAGGCCAAAAAGGAGAGAGAATGGTTGGTTTGGTTTGGTTAGTTTTCAATAGAAACTATTCAAGTTTGGTTGTAATCTAATTGAATCCAATTAGGATTTGTATTAATTAATCTTGATTAGAAAAAAGTACCCTACTTAGTTGCTAATTGGGAGACACAAGTACATAACAATAAATGCTAGCAATTTCCTTTTGTTTATTCTAAGATATACTAATATAATATTCAAGATATTACAAATAAAAAATTAATTTTTCTTGTCCCTATTACTATTCACAGTTCGACTGGTCTTCTACGCATGTGCGAAATCAATTTTTTTTTTTTTGTTATTATAATATAGTACATATCATGTACAAATCAATATAATAATAATTGTACCTTGTTTGATTAAAATAATGGGGTTTTGGGGGGCCAAATGCAATAATAAAGAAAGAAAATAGTTGAACCTGAAATTTTGAACTGGAATATATATACTTAAATAATGATAGGAAAACAAATTCGGGTCACATAGTGCTGGTTCGCAACAAAAGATACTGGGCTAAAATAGCGATTACTGAAAACTAGGGTTTTTCTCTTATAAATTTTCATTATAGGGTTTCTAAATTATTAATTTAGGGTTTTAAAATGTTTCCTAAGTTCTCAGAGTCGATTACGGTTTGCCGGTTAGCTAGTGTAGTCATTCTTGATTTCTAGGGTTTAATTTGCAAGAAATTGAGAAACAGGGTTTCTTATTGAAATTCTTCAACTATAAGAGTTTGGGGAAATTAAAAAAAGTTAGGGCCTTACAACCTATCCCCCTTAAACTAATTTCATCCTTGAAATTACAATCACACACTAGGCTCAAAAAGTTGAGGATAGTTTGTCCGCATCGCGTCTTCACATTCCCAAGTTGATTCTTCAATTCCACGATGTTCCCAAAGCACCTTTACTAGATAAACCGTCTTGACCCTAAGATTCTTCTCTCGATTATCTTGTATTGCTACAATTCCTTCTTCAAAGATAACATCCTTGTCGAGACTAATTTCTTCCTAGTTGATGACATGTGATGGATCGGCAATGTACTTCTGCAACATAGATACATGAAAGACGTTGTGTATCCTTGCTAACTGCGGAGGTAGAACTAGTCAATATGCCACTTCACACACCTTCTCAAATATCTCAAAAGGTCTGATATATCGTGGTGATAACTCCCCCTTTCTTTCAAAACGTACGATCCCATGCCTAGCTTGCACCTTTAGGAACACGTGGTCGCCTATTTTAAAAATCAATGGCCTTCTCCTCCTATCTGCGTAATTCTTTTGATGGTCTTGAGCAGTCTTTAATCATTGTCAGATCAATTTGACCTTCTCAGTGGTCTCTAGGACAAGTTCAGGTCCTATTAGGTTTGCTTCACCTATTTTTGTCCAACAAATTGGCAATCTACAAGGTCGCCCATATAATACTCCAAAAGGCGCATACCAATGCTAGCTTGAAAGCTGTTGTTATAGGCAAATTCAATTAAGGGTAGGTGTCGTTCCCAACTTCCTTGAAAATTCATTGCACAAGCTCTCAGCGTATTTTTGACTGTCTGGATGGTGCGCTCAGATTGTCCATCCATTTGTGGGTGAAAAGGGGTACTGAAATATAACTCACTACCCAGAGCTTCTTGCAGACTTCCCCAAAATCGGGAGGTGAATCGGGGATCGCGATATGACACAATAGACACCGAAATTCCGTGTAGTCGAATGATTTCTCCAATGTAGAGTCTGTACATAGACTCTAAAGTGTTGGTTATCTTATAGGGTAAGAAATATTCTGACTTAGTGAGGCGATCCACTATTACCCATATAGCATCGTGCCCTCCAGGTGTCCTGGGCAACCCTGTCACAAAGTCCATTGTCACGTATTCCCACTTTCATTCGGCTATTGGCAGGGGTTATAACATTCCTCCTGGTTTCTGACGTTCTAACTTCACTTATTGGCATGTTAGATATTTTGCTACAAATTTAGCCACATCCTTCTTCATTCCGCTCCACCAATACTGCATTTTCAAATCTTGGTACATTTTAGTCCCTCCTGGATGTACAGCAAATACAAAGTGATGACATTCCTTAAGTACCTTTTCTCTAAGCAACTCGTTACTTGGCACAAACAATTTACCTTGATATCTTAAACTCCCATTGGGGTGAATTTCCCAATCGAGCATTGGTTTTCCTGATTCTAAACGTCCCTTAATATGGGCTACTTCTTGATCGTGCTTATGGGCCTCCATGATCTCACTTATCAACTTAGGCATCACCTTCTGTGCACCAAGATATACTTTTGTATCCTGAGATTCTACTTGGATTCTAAATTCATTCAGTGTCTTAACCATTTTCCATTCCTTCATGGCTATTTTAGCTATCATCCCTCTACTATTGCGACTCAGAGTGTCTGCTACTATATTGGCTTTACTGGGATAATATGAAAAAGTGAACTGGAAATTCTCAAGATACTCAATCCATTGTCTTTATCTCAAGTTAAGGTTCTTCTGTGTAAATAGATACTTCAAACTCTTGTGATCTGTGAAAATCTCAAATTGTTTCCCATATAGGTAATGTCACCATTGGTTTAGGGCAAAAACTACGGCTGCCAATTCCAAGTCATGCGTTGAGTAATTACACTCATGTGGTTTCAACCGCCTGGATCCATACGCGACTACCTTTCCATTTTTCAAGAGCACACAGCCTAACCCTTCGTTAGACGTATCGCAATACACAGTGTATCCTACTTCCCGTTCCGGGATGGTCAAAATTGGCACACTAGTTAATCTCTTCTTTAGCTCTTGGAAGGATTTTTCGCATGCTTCGTCCCACTCATACTTTACTCATTTTTGTGTTAAACGAGTCATTGGTCTAGCTAGTTTGGAGAAATCTTGGATGAACCTTCGGTAGTCACCGGCCAATCCTAAGAAACTGCGAATTTCTGACAAGGTTTTCAGTTGTCTCCAATCTAAGACTGCTTCCACCTTGGTTGGATCTGCCACAATCCCATTATCAGACATTATATACCCTAAGAATTTCACTTCGTTTAACCAGAACTCACATTTTCTTGCCTTAGCATACAAATGATTATCCCTAAGAACTTGAAGGACAATCCTTAAATATTGCTCATGCTCTTCTTCATACCTTGAATATACCAAGATGTCATCAATGAACATTACTACAAACTGGTCAAGATATGGTGTGAAGATCTTGTTCATTAGGCTCATAAATACTGCCAGTGCATTGGTTAGTCCGAAAGGCAATACTATAAACTTGTAATGACCATATTTGGTTCAAAATACAGTTTTTGGTATATCCTCCTCTTTGACTCGTAATTGATGATAACCCAACCTGAGATCGATCTTTGAATAGTACCTTGAGCCTTTAAGTTGATCAAAAAGATCATCAATCCTTAGAAGTGGATATCGGTTCTTGATCATGACTCGATTGAGTTGACAGTAATCGATGCATAGCCTCAATGACCCATTCTTCTTTTTAGCGAACAGCATGGGTGCTCCCCATGGTGAAGTACTCGGCCTAATGAATCCTTTTTTGAGCAACTCTTGTAGTTGTGTCTTTAATTCTCGTAGTTCTGTTGCTGCTATGTGATATGGGGCCAGGGATATTGGGGTAGTTCCAGGTTACAACTCAATACTGAAATCTACCGCTCAGGTTGGTAGCAATACCAGCAATTCCTCAGGGAATACATCCGCGTATTCACATACTACTTATGGGAGTTCTAATTCTCTTTGGTCCCCCTCATTCAAAATCAAACTTGTTATTTTATCTGCAAGTTGATCATGCCACCGCATCCTACGTTTTGTTAAAGTCATGGAGTCTTGTCTATCCCCTTAACTTGGAAGCGGGTTCCATCAGGCGTGTGAGCTACTACTTTCTTTTGACGGAAATCGATCATCGCTCGGTGGGCAGACAACCAGTCCATGCCCAAAATGATATCGAAATTTGACATTTCCACGACACGAAGGTCGCAAGTTAAGCGTAGGTTCGACACTCCTATTTTACAATCCTTACAGATCAACCCTATCCGAACACACCCTCTCATAGGTGATATTATACTTAAGGTACTCTATAAGGGTTCACATACAAATTCTAATGACTTAGCACAAGCAAAGGATATGAAAAAATTCAATGCACCAGTATCAAATAAAACATGCACCCAAGAATTATATAGCACTAAATTACCTTCAATTATAGACGCGTCCGCTTCTTCCTCTTACAAGGCAAAGACTCTACCAGTTGCCTTCTGGTTGCCACTAGTCCTAGCGTTCTGAGTTTCTCCACTCTTCTAGTGCTGCTGCCCGGTAGATCCTGTCTTGTTTGTCCAAGGCTTCTGTCCACCCAATGTTTGGGCATTTGCTCCGGAGCCTCCTCTCTAGTATCTTGATGGAGAGAGTTAGGGGCATTCGCTCTTTTTGTGCCCCAATTGTTGGCAATAGAAGCATTGGAGTTGTCCTACTAGCCTTGATTGATAACCTCCTTTCTGGATTTATTGCTACGGTTGTTGTCGTTGTTATTGTGGTTGTGGTCCAGAGTAGGGCTTCGGGCCGTGTTTCTCTTTTGGTTCCTTTGAGGTCCTACAGATGTTTGGTTCCTTTTCCGCTTGTTCCAAGTCTTCCTAGCATCAACTACTTCCCTTTCAGATTCTAATGTTGTCTCCAACACCTTGACATATGAGTGGAGTCGTTACAGGAGAACTCTTCCCCTAATTGTAAGGTCCAGCCCCCACTAGAACATCTTTGTTTTCTCTTCATCACTTGCTACATATCTAGTTGCGTAATAGGTTAACTCTTCAAATTTTGCAACATATTGAGTTCTGGTCATATTCCCTTGCTCTAGGTTTTGGAATTCCCTGACTCACTCTCAGCAAATTGTACTTGGAAAGTATTTATTCAGGAACAATTCCTTAAATTGGTTCCCCGACATGTTTGTAACGTCACGCGTATTCTTGATTAATTCCTACCAATGATCGGCCTCATCATCAAGCTTGAACACAGCCAAGGCTATTCTATCGACATCTTCAATTATTCCCATAGTGTTGAGCATCTTCTTTACCTATCGAAGCTAATTCTCAGCCACCCTCGGGTCTGGTACTCTTGTGAAATTTGAGGGCCTTTGTTTTCTGAACTCTAAAAAGAGTCAAGTCCTTTCGTTTTGCTGATTGTTCCTTGGCTGTCCCAATTCTTCCAAAATTTGATGCCCAAGGTTATTAGGGCTACTGGCTTCCACGAGTATGGATGCATGTTGATTTCTAGGATGGTTACGGGCATTGTTGCTAGTTCTGAATAGTCGTTAGCTCGCGTATCCACTATTCTGTTCACGGTACGGGGTAAGTTGGTTTCTAGATTTCTCAACTAGAGGTAATCTTTTTATGAGATTTGAAATTAAGGTTTAGTTTTCTTAGGGTGTGACAAATATTAAAACAAGTAACAGTTAACAGATATAGATCAAGCCATCATTTTATTATATTAGGCATTAGTACGAAAGGCTTCCATATCATAGTTTTACTCAAAAGCTTACGCATGCCATAGTCACACGATTACTACATACGTCTTAAAGACCTCTACCATGAGTGGATCTCACAAATAGTCTAGCTTACTATCCCTAGATTAACTCTTATTCCCCAACTAATCAAAGTCTTCTTCAAGGTCCTCATCAGCCAAGTTAGTTTCCTAGCCAAGGGAGTGGGGCGTGTATATCGGCAAAGGGGAGATGTGTTCAGATGACACCTCAATTAAGAAGGTTGGAGTTGTTCTTGGTTGTACTAGTGGTTGTTCTACCTCCATTGGCTAACTGTTGTTTTGCCCAGGGTAGTGAGACTCACCACTTTCTGCTGGAAATTGGTGCAGTGCTTCTCTTGCTAAGGCTCAGCATATTAGAGCGTTCATTTTCTGGTCATCCTGCTCCTTTCGGACTACACTTTTCGTTGCGCGACTTAGGTATTGTAGGAATCGTCGAACCAAGGACCTCTTTTGTTCCCTCGTGTAATAAGAGTAATCCATTTCCACCTTTCGTATCTCCTTGATAATCAACTCCTCAGTGGCAAATTCACAGCTTCAACGGATGAAGTAGGTATTGAGGGACAAGGCCTTCTTGCATTGCATACAGAATGCTCCCCACGTATCGAGATTGATGTCGGTCGTCTAGCGACTTTCTGAAAATATCCTAGGGTGGAGGGAAAAGATTTTAATTATGAGTCTCTTTTGAATAAATATAATAGTGTCATAGTAAAATACAATAATGTAAAGGGGTAACAGCTTCTAAAGTCGCGTATTGGGTTGCGCGAGCTAACGGTTAAACCTAGACTCTGATACCAAATTATGACGTCCCAAATCTACACTAAGAGCTGTAGTCAAGGGAAAGTCACTAATGAGTCCTATGGCCAATAACTAAATAAGATCCCAATCGTCGGAGGAGTCAAATTAGCCTCCCTTCTAAGTCCAGATTTTTTAGGCAGTGCACTACCATTTTGACAGATCTTAAGAGGCATTGACATAAGGTCTCATAAGCAACGTCGGGAGTTATATTGGTGTTGGAATATAAGTACATAATAATAGAATAATTACAAATATCCTTAATTACAAAAGCTCATTCCATCAACATTACATCCCAAAAGAAAATTTAAAATTTCATATGAACTTTACAAAACATCAAAATGGAAAATTTCTTAACTTTTCTAAGATAGCCAAATGTCTTCGAAGGTTTTCGGCTCATCGTCTCCTGCTATAAGCTGCTCTTCGACACCTGCATGATACGCCGTGAGCTTTGAATGTCCAGTAAACGCATACACACCCCATCTATTTTTCCTAGTCCAATACACAGTAGCATTTACAAAAAACAGAGAAAAGGGGTCATGGCATTTAAGTTCATAGCACAGATTATATGGTTAGTTATTAGTAGTCTAGAAATCCCCCAAAAATATGTCATTCTCCCAACTCCAAGAATTGGATGTGGATTATTTGGTATGCCCTCTCTTTTGCTGCTTTGTTACAAACCTTACCTTGGATGCCTACCAACGGTTATATACTGCGTAGCACCACCCACAGGACCTCAAAAGAGACAGTAATGATGGCCCAAATCGCTCCTTACGCCGAACTACCTACGGTCCAAACACAGCCGCTCCATTCAAGGGTTCCGAAACAATCACTTATACAAGACTTGCTCATTTTAATCCACTACTAATATCAACTTAACATTCTCATCATTTATCATATATAACTAGTGTGGTCATCAACCCTCTTTACCAGCCCATTTAGTTTTCCTCTTTATATTAAGTTCATTACACATTAGTGGTTAGCACAAGTAAGAGCATAATAACGCCATTCAAGGTGAAACTCAAGCATGCAAGTATAACATATATTATAAACAAACATGTCATAATGAGTTCAAATATATGTGAATGATAGCACAAAAGGATAAACTACAACAAGAACCACACTGTTCAGATTTCCAACACTACACTGGTTCAAAAATAAATATAGAAAAAATATTTTTAAGGGTTTCAGAAACGTGGCTTCTTGAGGATTGTAGAGAATCAAGTCTAGTTTTGGAATCATTTGACGAAAGTAGGGTGGCCCTTTTTGATTTTTAGATATTTAAGAAATACACAGACTTAGTCCAGATTTGACAACTGTTACAAAAATTTATGTTTCTCTTAAAATACTCATTCATTTGCATTGAAATAAATTTTGTCTAAAAGCTAACCTTCAAAGGAAGATTTTGATATCAAAATGAACATGAGATCATTTTTCTAGAATTTTCTAAAGTTTTCTATTTTAAACAGGTTCTTTGCACCAAGTATTTAGAAAAATAAAAGGAGTCATAAAAACACATCCATGGTTTTAGCCAAAATTCTCACATCCTTTAAAATAGATTTTGAGTTCGTGAAGGTTTGCTATGGAAATAAAATCAAAAAGCTTGAGAAAAGCTTGCTGGAAATTACCTGGAAGAAGAAGAACATTACATTTTCAAACCATACGTCATCTAACAAATGTAGTAACTCTTAGTATCATATGAAATACATTTTTAGCATGTATTCTGAAGGGGAAAAACATGATGATTCATGGAGAGAAGAGGTGTATGAAAATTACCTTAGTTGTTTAGGATTTCTTCTTACTCTCCTTCTTTCTTTTTCTTCTTCTTTCTCTCAAACTTACAAGCTCTCTCTCTCTTTCTCTCTTTTTCCTCTTCAACTGGTTGGTATATGTGTGACGTGTAAGGAATATAAGTTGCTAAAGCCTTGTATTTATAGGCCAATGAGGAGAGAGAAGGGTTAGTTTGTTTTGGTTTGGTTAGCTTTCAATGGAAACTATTCAAATTTGGTTGTAATCTAATTGAATCCAATTAGGATTTTTGTTAATTGATATTGATTAGAAAAAAGTAACCCTACTTAGTTACTAATTGGGAGACACAAGTACATAGCAATAAATGCTAGCAATTTCCTTTTGTTTATTCAAAGATATACCAACATAATATTCAAGATATTATAAATAAAAAATTAATTTTTCTTGTCCCTACTACTATTCACAGCCGACTGGTCTTCTACATATGTGGGAAATCTTTTTATTATTATTATTATTATAATATGGTAGATATTATGTACAAATCAATATAATAATAGTTGTACCTTATTTGATTAAAATATTGGAATTTTGTAGGGCCAAAATGCAATAATAAAGAAAGAAAAAGGCTGAATATGAAATTTTGAACTGAAATGTATATATTTAAATAATGATAGGAAAACAAATTCGGGTTACGTAGTGCTGGTTCACAACAAAAGGCAAGATATTGGGCTAAAACAGTGATTACCGAAAACTAGGGTTTTCTGTTATAAATTTTCATTCTAGGCTTTCTAAATTATTAATTTAGGGTTTTAAAATGATTCCTTAATTCTCAAAGTCGAATAGGGTTTGCCGGTTAGCTCGTGCAGTCGTTCTTGATTTTCTAGGGTTTAATTGCAAGAAATGGAGAAATAGGGTTTCTTATTGAAATTCTTCAATTATAAGAGTTTGGGGAAATTATAAAATGTTAGGGCCCCACAAAGCTGAAGAGATAAGTGAGCTGAATAATGAAGTCCATGAAAGAAAATGCCTTTGAAATAACGTATGATGCGAAGCAGAGCATCATAATGAGGTGTGCGAGGAGCCGACAAGTATTGACTAACAAGATGAACAACATATGCAATGTTAGGACGAGTAACAGTGAGACAGACAAGACTGCCTACCAACTAGAGATAGAGAGTATGATCAGAAAGGAGAGTCTCACCAAAAGAAGTAAGATGAGTTTGAGGATCAATCGAAGTAGAAGCAGTCTTGCAATCTGTAAGGGCAGTATGTATCAAAAGGTCTTATGTATATTTGGCCCGTGACAAATAATAACTAGTAGAATCATGAGAAACTTCAAGACCCAAGACATAACTGAGAGTACCTAGGCCTTTCATCTCAAAATGCAGACGAAAGAATTACTTGAGGCTAAAAATACTATCCATATCATCGACGGTGATAATCATATCATCCATATAGAGAAGAAGAAGAGTGGTGCCCTGAGATGTTTTGCAAACAAATAGGGTAGAATCATATGAGCTAGAGGTGAAACCCAAATCATGAATTGTGGTACTGAACTTAGCGAACCAAGCATTGGGGGCTTGCTTAAAACCATATAAAGCACGCTGAAGTATAAAACGTTATTTGCTGGATAAGTAGACCCAAGAGGAGGTTGCATGTATACTTCCTCAAGAAGATCGTCGTTAAAAAAGGCATTTTTCGCATCCATCTGAAAAAGATCCCATTGCCGAGCAGCAGGAACAGCAATTAAGTTACGAACTGAGGTAAGCTGAGCAACAGGAGCAAAAGTCTCCCCGTAATCAATGCCA
The DNA here is from genome assembly GCF_055761805.1 of Camellia sinensis. NCBI lineage: Eukaryota > Viridiplantae > Streptophyta > Magnoliopsida > Ericales > Theaceae > Camellia > Camellia sinensis. The sequence goes on along the minus strand of NC_138965.1, from coordinate 117,492,107 downwards.
TATTCTGGGGTGAAGCCTTTTGCAACAAGGTAAGCTTTGTAGCACTCAATAGATCCATCAGAATGGGTTTTGATTTTGTAAACCTATTTGCAGCCAATCACAGTCTTTCTAGGAGGTAGATTAACAATGTCCCAAGTATGAGTTTTGTCTAAAGCTTGTAGTTGATCATTCATAGCTTGCTGCCAAAAAGGATTAGAGGGAGCCTCACGATAGGAGGTAGGTTTATAAGTGCTAAAGTGGGGAAGCAAACAATATAACCACGAAGACGCACAGAGGGTTGAGTGACCCGTTTTAGATGATTGGCGGGACCAATATCATAAGAAGACTCAACAAGTTCATCATCAAAGGAAGACTCAATAGGACGCGATGGAGCAGTTGTAGGACCATCAGGAAGAGTAGGCTCAGTAGAATCAGGTGTAAGCAGAGGCGTCTTAAGAGATATAGAAAGGGAACCTACATCAAACTCTTCGGAAAAGAGGTCTATGGAAGGATTAGTAAACAAGATGGAGGTGGAGCGTGAGGACAAATGAAATGATGATAGAGAGAAAAACATTTTGTGTTCGCAAAAAATCACATGACGAGAGATACGAAGACGCCTAAAGATAGGATCCTAATAGTAATAACCTTTATGTTTAATTTTGTACCCTAGAAAATAACACAAACGAGAACGAGGTTCAAGTTTGGTGTGTTCATGAGGCTGAAGGAGAACAAAACATACAGACTCGAAAACCCTAAGATTTGTGTATGGAGGACTAGTGACATGCAGACATTCATAGGGAGTTTGACTGTTGATGACAAAAATGGATACATAATTAATGGTATAGACAACAATAAGTGCAGCTTTCCCTCAAAAAGTTTTAGGACAGGAAGAAGATATTAGGAGAGCTCGAGTAGTGTCGAGAATATGCCTATGTTTCTATTCAGCACGTCCATTTTGTTGGGACGTACTAGCACAGGAACGATGAGGCTGAGTACCATAACTCTGAAGAAATGAGAGAAAATCAAGATCCTTATACTCAATAGCATTGTCAGAGCGAATAATTTTTAATAATTTTAGAACATTGAGTTTGGACCATTTTTGCAAAATTGTAATAAAGTTGTTTAAGTTTAGATCGTCTTTTCATGAGAAACAACCAAGTAAACTGAGAAAAATCATCCACAAAAACAACAAAATAACGTGATCCCCCCATGATAGCAGTCGGTGATGGGCCCCAAATGTCAGAATGTATAAGATCAAACGGTGCATGAAAAACATAAATACTTTTATTAAATGATAAGCAAGCTGTTTTACAAGTTGACAAGGCAAACAATCTAAAGTATCTGGGATAACATGACCTAATTGACCAGTAGAAACTAAAGACTTTAATCGACTAACAGAAATATGCCCTAAACGACAATGCCAAAGATGAAAAAGGGACAAAATGGAAGCGGATGTAGGAGGAGCGAACTGTGTGGAGCTCGGAACATGGAGGTAGCCAAGCTTATAGAGATGTCCATGTTTACGGCCGATCCCAAGAGTCTGTCCCATTTGAGGGTCCTGCACAAAACAACCATTAGCAGAAAATGTGACAGTTAGACTAGGCTCACATAATTGACTAATGGAAATAAGGTTTAAGGCGATAGCAGGAATAAGATAAACATTTGATAAAGACAAATGAGATATGGAAATGAAACCAATATGACTTACAGACATAAGAGAACCATCAGCAGTATAAATGGAGAGAATATGAAAAGAGGAAGAGATAGAAGAAAATATAGGAAAGTCATATGATTACAACAAGTTGAGTCAAAATACCAAGAAGATGTACCTGAAGTCACAGATAAAGCAGTAGAAGAAGGTATACCAGAAGTGGAAAGAAATTGTTTAAACATGGCCTCAACATCGATTTAGGAAAAGACAGGAGCAGACAAATCTAAAGGCTCAGATGGATCCTCAGAGGCAACAGCAGTAGTATGATGAGTGGGCAAAGATCGAGACTGCTCCTGGAATGATGTGGACCCCTCCCGATGAAGAGCCACCACGAGAAAAGTGACTAGGAGGAGATGAAAGGGATGGATTGCGAAAGCAATCTTGCTACAAATGACCAGGACCAATCTTGTTGCAGTATCAGCAAGATTTGACTAGGCAATAAACGAGAAGATGAATAAAAGGAAGGCCCCGATTCTGACAGTAAATACAAGCATTGGACCGCTAGGTGGTCGAAAAAGAACCCCATGAGTACCAAGATTTATCTTATCAAATAACAACTCTGAAATAGCCTACTCAATAGTGGGCAAGGAAGTACGATGAATTAGAGATATACGCACGGGCTCGAACTGGGTAATGAAAGCCATGAGAAACTAAACTAACCGCTGTTGATTGCGATACTTAGTGAATAAAGCGGCATTTTCAGTATGAGGCCATTCAGGTTCAGAGAGAGCAAGTTGGTCCCAAAAAGAATATATCTAAGAAAGAAAATCATTAATAGACTGACCAGATTCTTGATGCATACGATGAAGTTGATATTGATGAGCAAGACCAGTAGTCTAGTACCGGTCTTTTAGAAAATCCCAAATGTCTTCAGCAGGAGTGGTAGCAGAGTCAAGTTAAAAATGACCAAACTGGAGACTGATAGAGGTAACAGATGTATTTCGAAGCCAAGTAATGATCTGGTAGTTCTTACTGTCCCAATCCTCTAAATGGTCTTCATATTTGGCTATAGTTTCATCAGCCTCTTTTAACGGTTTGGTCACATCCCCAGTGATAATACGCCAGTGTCTATTGCCTTTTAGAAAACTAGACATGGCTTGGGCCCATAACACGTAATTGGAGCCATAAAGAATAACAAATATTGGTTGAGAGGTATCATGATAATCCATAATAATAGTATGAGAGAGGCAAATAAATAGTAACAGCATTTTTGAAGCATTTTCGAAAAAAACTAGTGAAAACATAGTGTACTAGTGGATTCAGAAGGTTTAAAATAAGTGGGACCCACGTCGAATTGGCCAAAAAATTATCAAAATCTAACCAAACAGGCCAAAAAACCAGTAGAACTGACATTACAGAAGAGGCTGCTAATGTCAGCAAGCGTGTGGTAGAGGCGTGGAGTGTTGACGTCACGTGTGGTGCAGCAACCCGTGTAGGGGTGATGAGAGCGTGACGTCAGCAACAAAGAGAGGACAGCTAAGCAGCTAAGCAAGTGGTTGGCACGGCTAGGGCTGAGATCGGCAACACAGAAGTAGCTTGTGCGTGCATGACAGCGCGTGTATAGGTGATGGCTGAAGCGATTGACGTGCCATTGACAAAAGCGGTGCATGGATGAGTTTCCTGTGATGAGGTCAGCGGTGTTGGAATCATGAGATGATTCTAAGCAATTTGATCTAAAGTTGGGAAATTTTGGTTAACGACGGTGATGTAACAGTATTGGGACAAAAGATGGTTGTTTGGTTTGATTGAATAGTAATGCTACAATGCCACTGTGTGTGGGCAGTGTGCAGAGAGGAAAAAAGAGTTAGGATTTAGAACCAAAGCTCTGACACTATGTTAGAATAGTAGAGAGAGATGAAATCATATGTATTGTATTCAATGAATTAATTTATACAATAGAAGGCTTGTATATATAGGCTAAGAAAGAGTATCTTACAAGAAACCTAACTTTGAGAAAGAATATTCTACAAGAAATCTAACTATGACAATACAAACATTTTTAGGAAGTCAATACTTAATATATCTAGGAATATATGCTATATAGACAATATAGAGAAATATATATTATATATACAATATATATCATATATACATTAACGTTAATAAGTACTATGAAAACTCAAACTTAAATTTTAAGCAAGGGATTCGAAAACCTTACACCATACCATTCTTTGCTTATTAATTATTCTATGACTAGGAGGTGAAGAGTCTCACAATTCAAAGCCTTTGTGGCAATACTAGTGGTCCACACAAAAGTCGCAAGTGATCATGGGTTCCTATATGCTTGGGATGAAACCAATTCTTACGATGTGACAAGCATAATATATATAGTAAATTACTAATAAATTTAACACATTAGAACATTTTAAATCCTTTATCAAAATTTTTTTTAATTTGAATAAAAACATTTTATTTTATATGAATTATTTTAATCATTTTATTAAATTTTAATCAAGTTTTTTTTCCTCTTATTCTAAATTTTTCCTTTTAATGAAATTTCATGAAAACTAATCATATTTGATGTTTCATTTTTTAAAATTTTTATCAAATTCAAATTTGATGAAAGATTTGACGAGTTCTCAATTTGATGAAAAATTGACTCTTCTTTAATTTGATTGGAGATGATTTTTCAGCACTTTCTTGTCAAATTTAAATGCAATAAAAGAAAAGGTGAAAGATTAAAGATGCTCTTAGATGAAATTATTATTTTTTAGAAATATCAAATTTTAATAGGAAAAATTGGCGAAAAGCCATCTCAAAGGGGTATAAATTATTAGATCCAATGTAAAATTTTGTTTGGTGATACGGATATGTCGGAAAAAGCTGTTGATGCCGTGAAAGTCATCGAAAAAATTAGCAGTGGCAGCGACCTACGGCAGTAATTGGTGGTGATGAGGTAAAGAAATGTGTGATATTCAACAAATTTGTTGTTGAATGAGTTACATGTGTCACATTTCAACATATAGTTAGTTTGGTGAATTTTAACAGATAGTTGTCATTTTAGACAAATTGTGTCCTTTCAGCTCAAAGATATTAGAGTTTGGGCCTAATAACCCAAAAGATTCAGAAATTGACTTTTGGCTTGAATGCCCATTTTAATATGCTAAATTGTCACAAAATCCTCCAATTTAAAATTTTGATTAAAGATGCTCTAAAAATTTAAGGCTCTATTTGGTTTGATTTTCCAAAATTTGTTTTTAGACAAGTTTTCTTTGTTTTTAATAAATTTTTGTTTCATATGTCTCTCTTGCTCTCTCTATTTTTTAAAGACTTTTTAGATGCACCCAATCTAGTTATTTTTTAAAAAGTTCAAAAATATATATATTTAAAAAGTTTAAAGAAAATCTGAACAAAAACTTGTGTTTTTTTTGTATTTCTTTTCTGTCTTTAGTGACTTTTTTCAAATTTTAACCAATCTTTAGCAAAAAATAATAACCAAACAGAGTTAATAGTAACTGTGAAATACGTGTCAAAACATAAGAGAGATTATGTACTCATTGTTAAATGCTAAAAAGATAAATCGCACATGAAATAAAATATAAAAGGTTGAAGTGAAATTTTCTTCCTAACAAAATGACAAAAATATTCATGATTTCTTATATATAAGGGTATTTTGATCTTTTTTGTCATGCCTCGAATTTACGAGATCCGACCCACGTGAATAAACCACTCAACGATAAATAATAGATAACAATACGCATGCAGATGTAAATGATATAGTCACATAGTATATGTGTTTATCTGATTTAATACCTTTTTTTTTTTTTTTTTTTGATCGGCAAAATAAAGATTTATTGATGATAAAGCAAGATACAATCAGCAATACATCAACAAATCAGGGGAGTGCACTACGCACTTGACCCATGATTGGCGAGAAGCCAATCAAACACCCAAACACCAAAAAACAGAACAAAAGACAGAACAACAAAACTAACAGCAGCAAGGCATAAATCATGAAACAAACAATTATCATAAGACACCACCAATGCTTGGCCCCTAAACAGCACTCCCAACACAATTCTGCAGCAGCAACCAAGCCAGGCCACTTAACAAACTGAAAAATGCACCTAGCACTCAGCAATAGCAGTACTCCAAATCCATATGACGGATAGAAAGGTGGAACATGCATGAAGGGAGCAATCTGAACAGCTTCAATTTCCACAAACTCCACATAAGCAAATCCTTTAGGTTGACCAAACTTGTCTGTCATAGGATTGGAAGTGATGCTGGCCCTCCTCAAGTGTACACGCCTAATCTGCACCAGAAACACAGAAGCACCAACTCAGAATCTGCTAGACACCAGCAGACTACCAAACCAGCAGACTAGTAGCCACCATACAAACTAGAGCAGCAGCTGAAGCATGTAGATAGGCAGGGGGCTTGCACCAACAGACAGATGTTTCTGCTGCTGAAAAAACTAGCAGATGCAAAGACTAGCAGCTGAAAACTCCCTCAGACAGACTAGCAGATGCAAAGCAGAATCACACTACAGACTAGCATACTCCAAACAGATCAATCACCAAACAGATTAGCAGATGCATACCGCAGAATCAATCACCAAACAGACCAAACAGATCATACAGACTAGCAGATGCAAACAGCAGAAAGACACTACCAGCTGCAAACTTCCTCAGACACATGCCTTTACCTGATCAAGGTTGTTGATAAAATCATTAACAGAGTACATATTCCCTAACCTGGAATCCTTACTCCATAAGGCAAATCGAACCTTAATGAGCTCACTAAGGTCTACTCCACAAGGCTGCACTCCATTAAATACACAATCATTTCTAAACTTCCAAATGGACCATAGAGCAATCAGAGGTAAAACCCTCCATAATCTCCTAACCTTGTTCTTAAATTGGCCACCTAACCACCAATAAAACAAACAGTCAACAGACCTAGGCACCACCCACAGGCACCCCCACCATTGTAACAGATCTGTCCAAACTTTCCAGGAAAAAGGACAATGCAGCAACACATGGGCAGCAGATTCATTCTCATTATCACAAAAGGCACAAAGTATTGAAGCACTACTGTTAAGAATACCAATATGCCGGAGAAAAACTCTAGTTTTCACTCTATTCCTCCAAGCTAACCAGCCAAAAAACTGGACTTTAGGAGGTAAAACAGTGTTCCACACAAACTTACCTAAAGACAGATGAGGGCCAAAAGGAGAGTCACTGAACTTGTACAAAACAGATGCCTTGAGGCAACCAGCTGATCCATTCCATGTAGCACAATCCTCCACATTAATGCGTAAAGGAGGGGCATCCTTTAAAACAACAACCAATCTATTTACTTCATCCTTTTCCCAATCATAGAGGTTTCTCCTAAAGTTAAAATTCCACTCCTCCACAGTAGATCTCCTATCATAGAAGCTGAAGAGTGATCCCCCTTTATCAATAGACAAACTAAAGAGTCTAGGGAACTCAGCTTTTAAACATCTGCTGCCAAGCCAACAATCATGCCAAAACTTGATCCTATTCCCATTCCCAATCCTTAACTGAAACTTCTCTACATAGAACTCCACTAACTGTTGATGATGCTTTGCCACTGTGATAATATCAGTCCACAATCTAGAGTGACTATGAGATAAACTCGCCGATGGGATCCAGCTACCCTCCTCAATTCTGTATTTGCTACACAACAACCTTCTCCAAAGAACATTTACTTCCTTCCCAAATTTCCACCACCATTTAAGGAGAAGGCTAGAATTGACATCCTTGATTCTTCTAATTCCCAGTCCACCTTGCTCCCTACTTTTTGTCACTTCAGCCCATTTTACTAGGTGGACTTTCCTTTTCAGATCATTACCTCCCCACAGGAAAGCAGCTTGGAGCTTTTCAATTTCTCTAACAACTCCATTGGGCATTCTGAACAGAGAAAGATAGTAAATAGGTAGACTAGACAGGACAGACTTGATCAACGTTAACCTGCCTACAAAAGATAGAGTTCTTCTCTTCCAACCCGCCAACCTAGCTTTAACCTTATCCAACACTGGCTTCCAGGTTGATTTCCTACCTAGATTAGCACCTAATGGAAGGCCCAAGAATTTCATTGGTAATCCTTGGACCTTGCAATTAAGAATATCAGCACAGGATAACAAGGCCTCAACATCCACACCTACACCACACACTACACTCTTATGAAAGTTTATCCTCATTCCAGAAAGTATTTCAAAACATCTTAGGACCCTCTTTATATGAACTATTTGTTCCAAGTCAGCCTCACAAAACAACATCGAATCATCTGCAAATTGGAGGTGAGAAATCATCACTTCCTTCGCCCCAACTTTTACCCCCTTAATGAACCCTAGTTCATGAGCTCTGTGCATCAATATATTCAGCCCTTCTGCCACTATAATAAATAAAAAAGGAGATAGAGAGTCACCTTGTCTAAGACCCTTTTTTGGAGAAAACTCCTCTGTTGGTGAACCATTCACAAGAACAGACAACCTTGCTGTGGAAACACACGCCCTCATCCAAGAAATCCATTTTGACCCAAACCCAAAATTGGCCAACATAGAAAATAGAAATTCCCAGTTAATTGAGTCGTACGCTTTTTCAAAATCAAGTTTAATAAGAATCCCTTTCTTTCTAGCTTTTTTCCATCCATCCACAATTTCATTTGCAATAAGAACTCCATCAAGTATACTTCTCCCACCTAAAAAAGCAGACTGAGAATCCCCAATAACTTCAGGGAGCACTCTCTTAAGCCTATGAGCTAGGACTTTTGAGAGAATCTTGTACATACTCCCCACCAAACTAATGGGTCTAAAATCAGCTAATCCATTAGGAGTATCATTCTTGGGAATAAGAGTGATGAAAGAACTGTTAATTCCAAAAGAGAGCTTGGAAGTGGTATGAAAATCCCTCATGAAATGCAACACCTCAGATTTCAATAACTTCCAAAATTTCTGAAAAAATAGGAGATTAAAACCATCTGGGCCTGGCGCCTTATTTCCATCACAGTCCATGATAGCTGCCCTTACTTCACATGCAGAGAAAGCAGCTTCCAGGTCAGAAAATGCGTCACTAGCTGCAACTGACTTAAAGGTGCCTCCCAGAGTTGGCCTAATTGCCCAGCTTTCAGTGAACTGCCTCCTAAAGTGCTGTAAGACTGCAAGTCGTACAGTCACTGGCTCCTTCATAACAACTCCATCAATTGAGATAGAATTGATTGAATTTTTATTTCTTCTGCTACTAGCCATAACATGGAAAAACTTAGTATTCCTGTCCCCATTCAAGATCCAGTTTACTCTAGACTTCTGATGCCAAATCCTTTCCAGCATCCTACTAAGCTTCCATACCTCCCCTGTCACCTCCCTTCTTCTATTCTTTTCAGATTCAGACAAAGTTCTGTCTTCTGCAGTAATGTCGATGCCATGCAGCTCTTCCTCTGCCTCCTTTAATTTTGTAGCTACATTCCCAAAAACTTCAGAGTTCCATTTTTTCAGCTCCCCCTTGAGCAATTTTAGTTTATGAAAAAGAATATACCCAGCACTCCCAGTAATCCTTTTTTCAGCCCAGAATTTTTCCATAACAGAGGGGAAACATAGGTGCATAATCCACGCATTAATGAACCTGAAGGGTCTTGGCCCCCAATCCCTCTCATCTTCCATTAACAAGAGTGGGCAGTGATCAGAACAAGTTCTAGGAAGACCCCATAGCTTGAAGTTAAATCTTTGCAACCACTCAGGATTTAATAGGACCCTGTCAATCCTGCTCCATTTCTCCCCCTCCTGAGCATTACACCATGTGTACTTCCTACCAAGCAATGGTATATCATTCAACTCACATTTATCAATGAATGCATTTAGTTCCTTCATCCCCTTTTCCCTTCCAGAGCAGCCCCCCCTTCCCCAATAAATCTGATCTCATTGAAATCCCACCCCAAGCACCATGGATTTGGAAAATCAGACTTTAATTTTATTAAAGTATCCCAAAGCATACCTCTACCACTCACATCATTAGGGGCATAAACATTTAGTATAACACAATCAAAAGAGTTCAGGAGAGTACCTGACAGGAGAACAAATCTTCTATTGAAATAAACTTGGATCCCAAATACAGAATAATCCCCCTGCTAACCCTTCTGAATCTACTGCCACAAATTCCATGTTCCTTCTTCCCCACAAGGTTCGAACTTCACTTTCTGAAATAGAGGCTTTCTTAGTTTCCTGTAATAGAACAAAGTCAACCCTCCTATCACAAATGAGCTTCCTAATCCTTCCCCTCTTCACAGATTTCCCTAATCCTCTGATATTCCATGACATTAAATTCATTAGTAAACATATGATACGCCAATTTCCCCTAGATGAGACACCGAGACCCTCATGCGATCTCCCTCCCCTTTCTTCTTCCTCTGTCAATTGATTCAAGCTCCACCAATTTCTCCAAAACTTCACTATCTTTACCATTGTAGTGGATTCCCAGAACTTTACCCAGCTGAAGATTAGCTTGAGCTTCACTAAGAATATGCCTCCTTTTGCTTGAACCACTCTTAGTTGAAGCCGAAAGAGACAAGGCTGCTGCAGCAGCCCTGAAAACTGCGCACTTTGGGATAGACTTGCTAGATGGGTTACCTTTTTGACCATACAGACGAGCTAACCTCTTATACCCAACCTCCTCTGTGTTAGGCATTGCTGCACCCGGCCCTCCCACTTTCATCTTTCCTTTCCTTTTTGCCTTCTTTACAGCGTTGGAGCTTCCATTGATAGTAGTTTGGCTTGATTGCACCAAGAGCCCATCTTTCCTGGTACCAGCCCAATGAGATTTAGTTGTGTTGACTATAGATGTGCCCACCCCCTCTTCACTCAGTCCATTTGGAGAAACAGGCCCATGTATATGGCCCAAATTAACTTCCAGGTGGATACCAGGCCTGTGCCCACTTGCCCCACTAACACTCTTAATAAACCCAGGGGTAAAAAGATGCTCCTCAACCCTCTGGTTAACAATATCCCCCTGCAGTTCACCGTCTGCCATCACCAATAGAGATCTATCAATGCGTGCCTCAAACCCCAATATGTTTCCCACGCCACATTCAGGCTCTACGACCACTGTATTAACTTGGACAGCTTTATAGGTCGGCTCCAGCCCACATTGGGTCTCAACCACTACGGTATCAAAACTTGCCAGCTCATCATCTTCTTCCTCAACCTCCTTAGGCATGTCATCTGCTTCATTTCCAGCACCACACCCAGCTGCTGGTTCTTGATTAACAGCTCCATTGGAGCTATGGACATCCTCAACCTCACTAAGTATCAAACTTCCATTATCAAATATGCTAACTGGTTGCTCTTCACACACCATAACAGGGTATAACCTGCCTTTGCATTCCAGATTAATGGTTTTATTGATGAAGTCCATACACTGAGTTGCAATTCTGACTCTTCCATAACTGAAGGACTTGGGTTGGCAAATGTCTCCTTCCAATCGAATAACACTTCCCCAAATGTTGCCAATCTTACTGAAAGTGTTTCTATTCCACATGCTTAGAGGGACCCCATGGCATCTGAGCCACAGGCACCTCTCTTGTTCTGCACAAGCTCCTGGTTCCCACTCTTTAACAAACTCACACCAATCCCTACACCATTCTCTGACCAGTGATAGTTTTGCATCCTTAGCTTCTTTGGATTTAAAGGTGACCACCACGTCTCTGCCTCCTCCACGCCTGACCAATACATCCTCAATTCCTTTCTCCTTACAAATCTTCTCAATGCCATGTACAGAGTACTCGTCTTTGAATCTCAAGATCACACTCTAGTGCAGCCAACCATGACCGGCTTCATCCACCATGATAGTACTTTCAACTTTCCCCGCAGATCCTCTAGCGTTTGTTTTTAGTATTTCAGCATATGACCTCTGTAAACCATGCTGATAGTGTACTTCTCTTCCACCTGTTTCATTGATGCCTTTGCTCCCTTTAATCTGGTTTCTATTCTGTGCTCCTTCCTTAAATCTATCGTACTCTGCCATTTTGACTTGAATTTCCCTGTCCTCTACCCATAGACCATTAGCTTTAGAAACTGCAACCCTTGCTGCCACTGAGCAGTCGAACCTGACAAAGCCAAACCTGGTATTTGTGAACTTCCTCCTCTTTTGCGGGATAAATACATCTTTCACTATACCAAACTTTGTAAACAATTTGAACAATGTTTTTGGGTCCATACTGGAAGGCAAACTATCCACAAACACAGTAAACAATTCAGTCCTTGGCTCCTTGCTCCATGTACCTTTCCCTCTTCTCTGCTTCATGACTGGAATCCACCCTCCTTGCTCCATCCACAATTTTTTGTGTCTATGCTGTGGAGAAATTGAAGAGAGATTTAAAAGTAAATAACAGCTACTACTATTATTAATTATAGGTTAATTGATTATATTTAATACCTTCTTAGATACAACATCTAAGTCAAATGGATGTTTTAGTAATTAAAACATACAAAGATGTTATAAATCAAATTGAAACGCTCAAAGGTTTACATTACATACAAATGGTGTAACCCTTACAAGAATGGCATACGGCCACTATGTAACATGAATGGCCCATGGCCTACAAATAAGGGAACCACCCTACACGGTTCCTACACAACTCCGATGTCTCAGTCCACATCCTCATAAGCACACTTGAAAAACATTTTCAGCCACGTAGGGTGAGCATAAAGCCCAATAGAGGATGTTTCAGAAACTAAATATGCTCCACTAGTATAAATGATCATGAAGCAATACATATATACAATATTCCCAAATGCATTTTAAAAGTCCAACTGATTTCTCAATAAGAATCCCTTCTTTCTAAAACATTTGTTTAAAACAAAAGAAATCCATCTCCAAACGAATCCAGGTATCTCAATAACAATAAGCAAATACATTGCCAAGTCAATTACGAATACATTGTTAAACAATAGCAATTACATTGTTAAAACCATTTCCAAACAATTCTTTTCCAAACCAAAAATCATAATAAATAAAATAGGTAAATCTCCAGAACAAATACAACCATTCACGGAAATTTCATCCGCGAGAAACCGTAAACCGGCACCCATGTAAACATAGGCTATACAAGCGTTACTATTGTCATTTTACAAATATTTCGTCCGCAGGATCGACACTCATGTATACGCGCGATTTTTAGAACTTTCACCATGGACACTCAAGCCAACTTATTTCAACGAGACAATACTTACTTCCCAGATTCACCATTTTATTTACCCTTTTCCAAATAATATAATACATGTGATCCAAAATATAGTTTTCAAAATGAAACAAATACTCTTAAAACATGACACAAGAATTTTCAAAACCTCTTTTCAAAACACACCGTTTAAATTCTCAAAATCCATTATATGCACCATGATATGAATGACTTATAAACAGTCCAGTTTGCCTAGTCCACATAAAATTTCTAACATACGGCAATGCTATCCTCCATTGATAGCCAAAATAGTTATCTCTAATGCAATAAATGAAAGGTAACAATCTAAATATACATTCCAAAGCATTTCCAAAGGAGTATCCAACATTCAATATTTCCTTCCAAATCTCAATACACCTTTCCAATCAAATTTAGTAATCCAACAATTTTCCTAAAAGGTGAACATTTTAGGGTTTTTCTCAAGTTAGGGTTTTTTTACTTTTAAAAACTTATATGCATTTTTGTAAATAGAAAACAAACTTTTTATAGCATAATCCATAGCTCAACAACCCTATTTGTAACAAACCCTCAATTTATAAAACAAATTTTCAAAATCCATCCAAAAATAACGAAATCTATATATTGAAAATATACCACAAACACACTATCAAACTCACATCGAGTTTAAGAAATAGACCATACCTCTTGAAGCAAGAAGAAGACAAGTCAGAAAAACCACCAGTGACGAAAAGATGATCCGTTCAGATTAAATGGAAGCCCTCGTCAAACTCTACGTTTTGGTATAAGAGACTAGGGGTCAAATATATGTAGAAATAGATGAAATCAAGGCTAAAAAGCTTGAAAAATAAAAAATGGTAGAAGGAGGGAGAGAATGGAGTGAAAAGGTTTGACCAAAAAAGTGACTTTTAAAGATCTGATTTTGGACAATTTGCTTAAGCAGTGAAAGTTGCGCTTGAGTGCACTATACGCACAGTACAGATTCACAAATTTCAAACAGGCATAACTCTTTCATTCGGACTCCGTTTATGGTCATTATTGTGTCTAAATTGAATCCCCGAAAGTAAGCTTTGATTATAGCCTCACATCAAGATCCAAAGTATAGAGAGAGAAAATTATAAAAGTGTGAAAATTACTCAATAACAACTATTCAAATTTGGAGTTTTTGATTCAATCTCGCCCAACCACTATGGTAACACCTCAATTAAGGCTCAAATATCAACTAAGAATCGAGAAAATCAAATAGTCAAATATAATTTCATTATAATAGGAAGTACAGAGTGCTACATTTTTGCTTAAGTTGTGAACTATTCCATAAATCACAATAAATTATGTGATTATTTTCAAATAATAAATGACTAATTTGCACATAAACTAAACTATAAGAGATAAAGTGAAATTTACGCAAAAAATTATCATGGTGGAATGTATGTTTTTTTTTTTTGTTACACAATTGTTAAAGTGATTTTGTGTCCAAGTTTGATAAATTTATTCTTTAAAGTCAAAAGAAAACAAAGTTTGAACTAGTTTAAATTTTTAGGAGCATAAAATACCTTGAATATTCTTGTTTCACATCAAACAATAAATATAATTATTCACAAAAATTGATCAAATTAATTTAATTATTCAGGAACATAAAATGATGTGATGGTTTTTAAAGTTGCCTTCACATCAAACAAAAATATTATTATTTCATATGACTATATAGATTATCTCGATAAAGATACGTTCACACCCAAAACAAGAATGATAATTTTGTATAATAATATAGATTATTCAAATCACAACTATCAAACAAGATTGCTAGCTAAACTAAGGTCAAGTTTGGGAATACTAAGGCCTCATTTGAAAACCTTTCATTTTAGTTAAAAAGTTAAAAAATTATTAAATTAGCAAAAAAGGCCAATAATTCATACGAAAAAGTCAAAAATTCTATTTTCTCTCTACTTTTTGCACATCTTTTCGTAAAATGCCAAAAAGTCATCCCAAACGTACTAGTTTTTTTTAGCTCATATTTTAGCCAAATAGCCAAAAAGTTACTAAATTAGCATGTTCCCAAACGAGGCCTAAGGTCAAGTTTGGCAATTCCAATATAATTTATCTTTTTATCTTTTTTTCATCACATCACCTCTCTACTTTTCTGCATATCTTTTCGTAAAAAGACAAAAAGTGTACTTATTTAAGTCATTCCAAACAACCCCTAAATAAGTCTACATTTTTTATCTTTTTATCTTTTTTGAGTCACATCAATCAACATCTCCTCTCTACTTTTCTACACATCTTTTTATAAAAAGTCAAAAAGTATACTTATTTAGAACATCCCAAACAACCCCTAAAGGCCTACACATCACAAGATGTAAGTTAATTATTCATTAGATGGGAAAACCCTGAAGGACATGTTACAAAATACCAATAATATCTTCTAGCTCCAACGTGCAAAGAGAAATAGGAACATCTTTGTCACGACCCCATTCTGCTCCTAGTAGAATGGTGCCATGATGGCCAGTAATTCACAATTACCCAAGACCAACTTGCAAGGTTTCACACACAACACAGTATACATATGGGGCTTACAAGTGCGGAAGCAATAAATTTAAAAAAAGGGTAGTCCATAAGAGCTGTGCATAAGTCAAATGGAATGGCATACATCATTACATAGCTTTACAATCTTGAATACAAAAAAAATGAAGTACAAAAATACATCTCGACCAAAAGGCTTCTCAAGCCGTCAAATACAAAATACAAGGGAATACAACCAAGAAGCATGATCGTCAAGATGCTACAAAAATGCTAAATCCAAAACAAATTGCAAGCACGTCTAAGCGTCACCCCCGTCTTGTTCGTCACCTACATATATATAGAGAGGGGTGAGTTTGGATACTCAGTGAATGGTATAAATAATAAAGGGCTTTACATGAATGATATCCGAGACCTTTAACAAAATAATACATAATCATAGCTTGTAACCAACAAGGGAGGAATCAAGTTCATCTAACAAATCTTTCAAGCTTCATCAATCAAAGTCTTTCAAGGTTTTCAAGTTTTAAGGGGTGACGTTAACAAAGGTTGTGCTACAAAAGCTTATAGTCCCCTAGCACGTACGGACTTTCAAGGTTGTGCTACAAATGCTTATAGTCCCCTAGCACGTACGGACTTTCAAAGATTGTGCTACAGATGCTTATAGTCCCCTAGCACGTACGGACTTTCAAAGATTGTGCTACAAATGCTTATAATCCCCTAGCACGTACAGACTTTCAAAGATTGTGCTACAAATGCTTATAGTCCCCTAGCACGTACGGACTTTCAAAGATTGTCAAAACCAAAGCTAATACTTGATACACAAAATAGGGATAGTCATTCATGCTTAACAAATACTTTTCCAAAACAAGCAAGGCAAAACTTTATCAAAACTTAATAACATAACTTTATTAAAAATACCACTCACATAGTTCTTCAAACGTCGGGGTCAAGGCAAGTCCAAGTCCTACAAACACATGGCAAAGTCTATTGAATGCACTTTCAAACAAGCTTCACATGCATACAGATGATCTCGTCATTCTTTAAAAACTAAGTCAAATCAAAACAAAACACAGTTTCTCATCTCGAGAAAACATGCTGGGCACCGACCAGGTCCTGGCCGAGGTTCCACACTTCCTTGCCGAGGTGTGGTTCCGAGGGCCACATTCAAGGAAATGAAGTCGGGAAAGTCTGGGTTTCCCTCTGCTGAAGAACATGAACATGAAGAACATGAAAAATATGAATGCTCAATCACAACGTGTTATTACAAAATCTGAGATTTCATGCTATGAGTTCAAAAACATGGACCTGGGTACCCAGACTTAAAGATCCTTCTAAAACAAACACAAAAAACATGGTTCTCAATACAAGCTTTCGGATCAAAACAAGACTTTCCTCTAAGAACACATGGACAACACTTTCTCTTTCTAAAACCAAACTTTAAATCAATGCATGGCATGCAGAACAGATTCGATCATGCAATGCAGCTAGATGAACGATGAGAACAACAAGAGTAGATCAAGATTCTAACCTCAAAGCACAAATCAAACGGTTTGAATTCTAAGGATCAAGCTTGGAAATCTAGCTTGGAAATCAAGATTCTTCCTTGCCGAGGTGTGGTTCCGAGGGCCACATTCAAGGAAATGAAGTCGGGAAAGTCTGGGTTTCCCTCTGCTGAAGAACATGAACATGAAGAACATGAAAAATATGAATGCTCAATCACAACGTGTTATTACAAAATCTGAGATTTCATGCTATGAGTTCAAAAACATGGACCTGGGTACCCAGACTTAAAGATCCTTCTAAAACAAACACAAAAAACATGGTTCTCAATACAAGCTTTCGGATCAAAACAAGACTTTCCTCTAAGAACACATGGACAACACTTTCTCTTTCTAAAACCAAACTTTAAATCAATGCATGGCATGCAGAACAGATTCGATCATGCAATGCAGCTAGATGAACGATGAGAACAACAAGAGTAGATCAAGATTCTAACCTCAAAGCACAAATCAAACGGTTTGAATTCTAAGGATCAAGCTTGGAAATCTATTTCTCCCTCAAGAACTTCTTCCTCTTCTCCCTAGAGCTTCTCTCTCTAAAAGACAAGATATGATACAAAAATGACATGTTTCTAGCTCTGTCGGCTGACTTAACCCTCTGCAGGGGCATGTGGCAACGGCTGGTTGGTTCTCCTCAAAAAGTGACTGAGTGAAAAGACAAGACTATGACAAAGTGTATTCAACAAGCTGTGCGGCTAGGGCACTCCGACAAGTAATGACATTGGCTAACAACAAGACTTCGGCAAGCAAGGGACAATAACCTCGGCTGGAAAGGATAACACTTGGCCTAGCTGTACCACACCTCGGCCTAGCTGTGCCACACCTCGGCCTAGGTCGTACCAATCCAAGAACAAAATCACTTGGGTTCAAAGGTAGCATCTCGGCTTAGATAATACACATCTCGGCCTTGGCGATGAACACTTCGGCCTAGATAATGACATCCCGGCCAACATGCCAAGTGATGGTGAAGGTCAACCAAAGAAATTTCCAAGATATAAGAGGTTCAAAGGTGATCTAGGCTCAGGATGATTTCGGCTAAATTCACACCAAGCAAGGTACAAAGTATGCCGTAACACTTAAGCAAAACAATGACAAGATTTGAAATGCAAATTTAACAGGACAAAATCAGATAAATGCATGCAAGTATGGTTAGGACAGTGTGAGAGTCATTACAATCCTCAATCTAAACCCGTGACGGTGAGTCATGTATAGCCAATCTAGCCAAACAATGTACAACACTATACCTTCCCAACCAACGTGAGAGACAAACAATGAGTGAAAGCCACGGGAAAAATGATATAAAATACTTTAGACTAAACAAAGAAAATGTAAGGTGCGTCATGTCTTTCATAAAGATCATGTGTTTTTGTGCTTCATGAGTAGTATTTTGTGATTTTTTAATACTATTTTGTATTTTTTTTAGACCATATAATACACAACTCGTTTTTATTGGACGAGCACACAATTATCATAATTTTTTTTAAAAATTAAATAATTACTTGTTGCAATAATAATGTGATTTGGATGTGCTAATTTGAAAATTTTAAATCTTAAAGTCAAACTAAACAAAATGCAAAGATGCCCACTTACAATTTATTATTTTTGTTTACAGAAAACAATATATATATACTTATTTTTATAAAAATGAAAATGAAAATGAAAAATATGTTTAATAGATACGTATTTTTAAATTGTTTTGTAAATAATTGAGGTGGTGGCGGGTGTGAGGTGATTGCCAATAAAATGAGGTCAATGTTAGCCATCATAGAAGGTGGCTAGATGTGTTATTAGCATTCAAATGAGCAATGTTATAGATTCTAAATGGATTATCGAAATTTAGTAATTCATTTGGAGTTCCTAACATTTTTGTAGCCAAAAGAGATTTCCAATAAGAGGTGGTGGCCAATGATGATTATTATTGGTAGGAGGTGTTTGGCGGTGGGAGCTGCTTGCTAGTTGCGGGAGGTGGTCACCAGAAGAGGTCAGAGGTGATGTTGGTCGGAGGAGGAGGTGTTTGGACATGACTATGGCTGCAAATGAATAGCGTCGTTTATGAGCAGACTTGAGCTCGGCTCAGTAAGGGTTCGTTCCAACTCGATTTGTTAAATTTTTATCACGTTTAGACTTGAACTCATTAAAATCTTAATAAATAAACCCAAACATACTAAAGTTCGGTTTGTTAGCTGACTCGTTTAACATTTATTTAAATAATATAATTAAATAGATTATTTATATATTAAATAATGTAAAAATATGTATAAAATACGATAAATATGTTATTTATATATTTAAATAATATAAATGTAAATAATAGCTATATTTATTTATATGTAAATAATAGCTAATTATATTTATATAATAGTAGTTGTAGATATTATTATTTTGGTAAAATATTGATATATTTATTTTTAGTATGTTTATATATATTGCATATATAATTCTATAATCAAAATTGTAATTATAACTTTAGTTTCATATGTAAGTGTGAATTTATATTTTTTTGGCTTGTTAAGGCTTGAATTGAGTCAAGCCTAAGCCAACTCAGTTCGAGTTTAATTCGTTAAATTTTTATTTAAAATCTTAATAAATAAATTCAAACATATTAAAGTTCGGCCCGACTCAACTCGTTTGCAACCTTAGACATGACTAACAAATTTTTAATAAAAAGATAATTAAGTTTATGTGAAATGTAATTTGATGATGAAATTGTTAAATTTTTAAGGGAAAATAACAGTGCAGTGGGTTTCAAAAAAGTTAATTATCAAAAATTGATAAATATGAATAATTAAAATCATAAATATTAAAGTGTAATAATTTTTAAAAACTAGCGTTGATAAGTAATTTCCCAAATTTTTAATAATCGATTTTATCTGTTGTTCATAATTTTTATAATAAATGTAATCTGATGATGAAACTGTAAAGTTCAATCAACTTAATTTATTTATTTTTTTTTTGTAAAAATAATTTATTTAATAAATTTTATAAATTGCACAGTTTAATTTATTAAAATGAATCAATAGTGCATTTAAACAAGAAAAATGCTAGATATATCAAAAGTTTTATTAAAATTTCTATCAAATGTCTCACATGGATGTGGAACCACACCATATGGATCACACACTCATGTGAGACATTTAATAAAAATATTAATTAAATTTTTGAAGTCTCTAACATTACTCTTAAAATAATACAATTTGTATCATAAAAAATACTTTTGACGACTAATTTTGGACCGCCAAATCAACCATAAGTGGGGTCTCATGAGTCACATCACTTAAAAATCTCATTAAAATATAAAAATTGTTTAATAAGTACTTGTCATGTAATTAAAGACTGGTTGTGGTAGTCCAAAATTGATAGAATGTAACATTATATTTGTTTAGATGGACTAGATAAGAGAGGATTAGAATCTAATAAATTGTTAGTTCTAGATAAATAGTTTTGGGACTATTTGGCTAAAAATGATATGTATCTCATGTTTGTTTTGTCATGAAATTAGATGTCTGAAAAGAACTATTTTAATAAATCTTATGTTTAATTAGAAAATTATATAAAATGATAACTTCTCAAAAACTATTTTGTCTTTTTGAATTATTTATAATGACAATGTTAAATTTAAAATATATTTTATTTTAGTAAGACCACTATTAATTTTATTTAAATGCAACATTAGAAATATATTTTCATTTATAATTTTGTTAATACCAAAAAAAAAAAAGAAAGAAAAGAGAAGATTATTATATATCATGAGATTAATTTATATACATGTTAAAAAAAAATTTAAAAAAATAAAGAAAAAATATGTTATATATTCTTTTCATTTCAAATGCTCAAAGTATACTTCCTTTTATTATTTTGCTAATACCAAAAAAATAAAAGAAAATAATTATATATCACAGGATTAACATATTTAAAAAAAAACTCAACATGTTTAAAAAAATAAAAGAAAGAAATGTATATCCTTAAGGGGTCAATTTTGTCATTTAACTAGTTAATCAGAGATTAGTTCAATCGGTCCATTTCTATGCCACACTCCCTATGGGATAAAGTTATCCCACATATGATAGACTATTAGTTCGACTTTCATTTTTCTATCCAAACATGGAACTAATTATTTCATTAGAATGGAGTCTAATCTCATGGTTGTATCCCATCAAACAAAGGTGTTTGTTTGGTGGGATTAAGACATGGAATTGGACTCGATGTCCAACAAAGTAGATAATCTAATATTTGGTTGAAAAAATGAAGGTCGAGACTATTAGTCTGGTCGAGCTAATAATCTTCTATATGTGGGATAACTTGATCTCATGGAAGGGTATGGGATAAAAATAGACGGATTGAGCCAACATCCGAATTAACTAGTTAAATGATAAAACTAACCCTCAAGTATATATAAAATTTATTTCTTTCATTTTAATTTTTTTTTTTCAAACATGTTGAATTATTTTAAACCTATGTAAATTAATCTCATAATATATAATAGTCTTCTCTTACTTTTTTTTCTTTTTCGTATTAGCAAAATCATAAATGCAAATACATTTCTAATGTCGTATTTAAATAAAATTAAAAGTGTTTTTTTAAAATAAAATAAAATATATTTCAAATAAAAATTAAATTAAATATACTTTAAATAAAATAAAATAAATTATACTTTAAATTTAAGTATTGTCATTGTAAACAATTTAAACAATATACTTCATAATTTTCAAATCAATCAAACATGAGATTTACTAAAATAGTTATTTCCATACATATAATTTCATGAGAAAATAAATATGAGATACACATAATTTCGAGCGAAATAGTCTTGAAACGTATTTCAAAACTATCAATTTGTTACATTATAATTTTTCCATATTCAATCTGTCCAAATAAACATGTAATTTACAATATAAACAGAAGACAAGCTGATGTCATTTTAAGAATAATTTTGAACGTATATTCTAAGTCTAAAAAAATCAAGGGGAAAAAAAAAAATCTTTTGAATATGAAAAGCAAAAACGGCAGACAAAAAAGCGATCCCACAAAAAAATAAAAATAAATAAATAAATAAATAAATCTAAATTCTAAATAATATATTAAATTTTTTACTAAAACTACATATGGATCCATACAAATTCACATATATGTGACTTCTACGACATATAAGAGATTTGATAGAAAATTTGATAAATTATTTGAAATCCCTAACATATGAATCCATACAAATCCATATATGTGTGAATCCTACAACATGTAAGAGATTTAATAAAAAATTTGATATATTATTTGAGATCCTTAGCATAATAAAAAATAAAAATAAATAAAAAGAGGGTCGATTTTCACCCCACGCAATGCACGAGGCCATAACAACACTGTACAAACTCATCGGCAGTAGTCCGAAAATAAAATAAAATAAACATAATTTATTAAAATGTGTTTGTTAAACTATTAACAAGTATTGCTTCATCTTTTTACTTATCAATCTGTATTTACTTATCAATCTGTATATAATTACCTATAACAAGTATTACTTCATCTTTTTACTGATCAATCTGTATATAATTACCTATCTAATTATAAAATCATACAAATATATTTATTTTAGAGATGGTTTAAATAAAAAATTAAATACAACGATATTTTTATATCATTAGATTTCGTTGGAGAAATGAGTTGATTTTTTTGACTAACTTGGGATTAAAAAATTCATTTGGATTGACTTTTGTGAGATAAAAAGTAAAATGATTATGATTAAAATGTGATATTTTATCTAATTAACTTTTTAATTAAATTTATTTTTTTGTGACTAATTTAATTAAAAAAAATTAAAAATCCACTTAGCAAACGAGGGCCTAGTATTACCATTGTTGCCATTTAACTACCTATAAAGATTTGGCAAAATAGTTATCAACTTGAAAATGGAATTCAGCATCTAAAAATTTCAAGTGTTTGAAAACATTTAAATAAGAGGCATTTTTTTATGAACTTTTTTTTTGTCAAAATTATGTTAATGTGTTTTTATTCGAGACGAGTCTAAAAAATAAAAATATTTTGAAAATTTTTAAAAAATCTTCTTTTTTTTTGGTCATTTCTAATTTATTTTTTTTAAAAAGAACTTCAAGAAAAAAATAAACTAACACCAAATATGCATGGTTAGTAATATCTTGTGTCAATAGTGATGTAACATTATTGCAACGCTCAATTTTTATTGATGGAATCAACAAGGATTAAAATGATATATTTTTATAATTATAAAAATTAAAATATGCAAGTTCATTTAAAAAAAAGAAAAAGAAAGTAAAGTAATATTTAAAAAATAAGAAATTCTAATATATACTAATTTAAAAGAACGTATTATATGTACTCTTAATTATATCATTTTCTTTTTTAATTATAATCAATTTTTGTTTTTAATTATAACATTATTTTAGTTATGACATTTTTTAAAAATTTTTTAGTTATAACTTAAAAAACTAAAATTATATATATATATATATATATTTTATAATTATAAGATATATGAGTGTTTCCTATTATGCTTTAGGTGAGTGTTGATGTAAATAACTCTTTTTAAGGAAAATTCTAATACATACCTCCTAAAAATAGTGTATCATATGCATTTTTAATTATGTTATTTTTTTAATTAATTATGACTTATGAATTTTTTAATTATACTTCATATTATGTTTAATTATGATTTTTTTTTTTATTTTAATTATAAGATACCAATCATGCAGCATACTATTTTCTTATTTTAAAATCAAATTCAAGCCAAAAAGGCGCATGCAAGGGTGTTTCCTATTTTAAAATCAAATTCACACCACAAAACAGATAACAACAGCACAAAACTCGCAACGTTGTCTGATTCCCATTTCTCACACTATTATATACCTCTCCATTCTCTCTCTACAAATTCATCTTTCTCTCTCTACATTTTGGTCTCCATTGGAGAGCTTTTCCTGCTTACCCTCCTCCGCCACAACCTTCCAACTATGGCGGAACACGATCTCATCAGTCCTCTTCTCACTGAGGACCGCCTATCTCAACCCGCCGATGAACCCCAAGTCATCATAACCGTCGATGACGATCGGAATTCCAATCAACCCAACATTCAAAATGATCAAACAAACAATACCCATTTGGGAATTGAGAATCCATTCGAGTTTCTGGGTGCTAGGCCTGTCGAAGTCCCTGCGACTTCCACGATCGATCCGTTTAGGAACCACACGCAGAGGATTGAAGGGGTTTATGAGTGGTTGAAGATCTTGATTTGTGTTCCGATTGCGATTGTGAGGCTCGTGTTGTTTGGGTTGTCTTTGTTGGTTGGTTTTGTGGCTACAAAGTTTGCTTTACAGGGTTGGAAGGATAAGCAGAATCCAATGCCGAAATGGAGGTGTAGGCTCATGTGGGTGACTCGAATTTGTGGTCGCTGCATCCTATTTTCTTTTGGGTAAGTCAAATCTGGACTTTTTATGATAAATTTGAATATGATTTCTGTTTTTGGATACATATTTATGTTTGAGTGTGCCATCTAATTTTTGAGTGTTTGATCGCAAAATTAAAGGCTAGAGAACACTTGTGGTGGTTTGTGGGGACTGTGGAGTCAAAGTTGTATATGAAGTACTAAAATGACTAATGACCCAGGTTAGCTTGTTTGATAATCTTTCTTTGGTTGAGTTTTCAAATCTGTTTTTTTGAAAAAAACAAAAAAAACTAGTTTGGTGAAAAAAATTGGGAATTTTTTTTTTATATGGTTCTCTCTTTTTTGGGAAAAAATAAATTTTAAAAATCTAAAAGTATATATATTTTTTGGGTTATTTTTGTCAAACTAATTTCTAATATAAAAAATTAAAAAAAAAAATCTGAAACTGAACCGAACAGAGTATTTAAAATTAGAGTCACCCTAAATTTATTTTAGGAGTGCTCTTGATCCGGTGGTTGGCTGGTTAGTGTGGGTTTAAGTAGAAAAAATAATAGCCAGAGTATTACTTTTTGAGTGTGGTTGGTGGAAATGGAAGTCGAGTGTTTAAAGCAAGCTTGATGGTGGCAGTGACCTGTGAAATGGAGAGAATTTTGTTTGTATATAGTAAGTAAATTAGATAAAATTTAGAAAGTGTGGATCAGAATGGTGAACTAATGAGTAATGATAGAGCCATTATAATTGATTTTGCGGTGGGCCTTGGATCCTTGGATTTTCATAAGTAGAGTAAAGGTTGAAGGGTTAATGAATGGAAGAAGGGTTACAACTGGTCACATGTAGAAGTTTGGTTGTTGGCAATTTGGGGTAAATGCTGTTTGGATTTTGGCTCGGTGAACCATGTGCATCATTGATTTTGTGGTGGGCCTTGGATCCTTGGATTTTAGTAAGTGGAGGAAAGGCTGAAGGCTTTATGAATGGCGAAAGGGTTACAATTGGCCACTTGTATGAGGAGTTTGGTTGTTGGCAATTTGGGGAAAATGTTATTTGGATTTCTGGCAGCAATTACTAAGATGTTTTGGGTGTAAGGTTAACAGCTTATGTGGTAGGAACAATAGCATGTGTTGTATGTGACTTTGAGCTGGTAAGATTGAATAGTTGATGGAGGAAGGATTGGGATTGTCAAAGTAGTTTTTTTTTTTAATTTTTTTTATGGGTGGGAAGAGTGATAACAAAGTGCAGAAACGAGCAATATCAATGGTTTTGAAAGCTTATGGAAACTACTTGAAGTGATATCTATTGAATTCAAAAGAGTATGCAGATGTCTATGGACCTCTACGGACTCCCAGTCTTTGTTGGTTACATAGATTGTAAGTTATAAAACTTGCATAAGTCTACTGAAGGAAGTGAATAATAGATCCCCAACCGATAGAACCATGAATAGCTACCACATCCTGTCTAGAAAGTTTAAATTACAAGATTATTTTTACCAATAAATTAGAAAACATGCATAAAACTTTCTACCAGCATTGTAACCAAATGAACCAAAGATGACCCTATAGATCAACTAAAGCATTAAAATTCTCGACATAAACATCCCAACTATACAGTGAGCATAAAAATCTGCTTTTCACTTTAGAATTAACTTCTTGATTCTGTGTCCTTTCCATCAACATGCTCCATAAATGATATATAGGGTGGCAAGTCCGCTTGTTGATCTCCTATTTTCTTTGAGTTTCTAAGAAACTTTTCAATAGAACAAATTTCCTTGCTATCTCCTCATTTCTTCAATTTAGTTGCTTAGATTTTTTAAGGACTCTTCTAGAATAACCCCTGCTTGAAAGTTAAGAGTCACATGGGCTGTCAGCCTTTCACTTTTCTTTTTTTCCAAATCCAAGTGACGACCACCTCTCTTTATTTTTAGAGCAACTATTGCCACTTCTTTTCTAATTCCTTGCATTCAAGAGATTTTTCTAGTTTCAAAAGAGTCTCTTTAAGAATAAGTAATGTTTCCGTTAGGAAAATTATGAGTAATGTTTCCAATAGGAAAATAATGTGTTAATCTAGCTTTTTTTCGGGAAGTATCTTGAAGACTTCTGAAGAACAAATTACTCAGTCTTATTGATGTAAACAAATTTTCACAACATTTGTCATTACATGTGCTTAGTGCCCTATTTTTCACGCATCTAGTCACAATCCAGTATTAGTGGGTTGCAATAAATGAACCATATTTCAGAACCTCTATTGAACTTGGAATTAATGGCAGAAAGAGAATTATGTAGCTAACTCTATTTGTCAACATATTTCTGTAATTTGGTTAGACGATGATAGGGATTTATGTGGCCAACAACAATTACTTGGGATGTTGTTTCGTTAGGTTGACAGGAAGCATGTTAGACTTCTTCATGGTGTCATGGTTGAAATAGTTTTCATTTTGGCTTGTCATCTTTCCCTTCTTTCTGGTTACCACATGTTCCTGTGTGTATATATATATATTATATGGGGGTGGGGACTTCAAAAAATCAAGTTTGTGAATTATGTGCTTCTCCAAAATTTGCTTTCTGCATTCACTTTCATTATGTATAAGTTCAATTTGATCCCCTTTTTCTTTGGATGTTGCAGTTACCATTGGATAAAACGTAAAGGAAAACCCGCTCCAAGGGAGACTGCTCCTATTGTTGTATCTAATCATGTATCATATATTGAACCTATCTTCTTTTTCTATGAATTGTTTCCCACCATTGTTGCGGCTGAATCCCATGATTCCATACCTTTTGTTGGAACCATAATCAGAGCAATGCAGGTAATCATTTATCCATTCCGTATATTAAAGTTTTTTTTTTTTTTTTTTGGATGAGCTTATTGTCATTATTTTTCAGATTCAGTTTTGTGCATTCAAGTTAACTAAATTGGATAACAAATCTTTCTTTTTCTCACTTCTCTATGTTTGTAGGTTATTTATGTTAATAGGTTCTCATCATCATCAAGGAAGCATGCTGTTAGTGAAATAAAGGTAGTACATTTCTATGACTTCACTAACTACGTATTCTGATTCTTTTTCTCTTGCTGAAGTTTTCATGAATTCTTTTAGTTATTTAGGATGATGTTGTTACTTGTTTTGTTGTATTGTTTGTCTTGTTATTAATAAATATATGATGATTACTGAAATGTTTTTTTGGTTGTTTTGTGGTTGTGAAACTTGTTTCCTGCAATATATATTGGTTAAATTGCTTGAACTTGACGTTGTTGTTTAAGAACACATCCTAACAATGTTATCAATGGCTTATTGGGTTTATATCTAGAGTTGCTATATTCTTGCTTGAAAAGCTTTTAGAATATTAAGTTTTATCAATATATAAGCTATTTGATATAGAAATGTACTTTCAAGGATCTGAATACAGAGAAAGGCTTCTTCCAATAGATTTCCTCGTTTGCTTTTATTTCCCGAGGGAACAACAACAAATGGAAGACTTCTCATTTCTTTCCAACTTGGTGCATTTATCCCTGGATATCCTGTCCAGCCAGTGATTGTTCGCTATCCCCATGTACACTTCGACCAATCCTGGTAGGAGTTTTCTTTACTTGAATCCAATTTGGTTGAATCGTTTGAAATATCTGACCAAACTGCTTTGTATGGCCTGCCATTTTGTGTAGGGGAAATGTTACTTTGGCGATGCTCATGTTTAGAATGTTTACGCAGTTTCACAATTTCATGGAGGTATGCCGTAGCTGAAGTAGTCCCCCATTGCCTCTGTGACTGAGTGATTAATTTATTTATTTTTCTGAAGTTGCATATTCCGAAAATGTAGTTTAGTGTGTATTTGTTTTCTTGTTAGATTTCTGTATAATAAGGTCTGAGGTGGCAAATCATTTATAGTAATGCCCCGATTTGCTATATCTTTTTGGAAAATTAATAAGCATATGAAATTTAAAAAGCCAAAAAAAAAAAAAAAAGAAAAAGGAAAAAGTACCCATATGATTCTCTTCGTGTTTTTCCTTATATTTCTTTGTCATGTTAATAATTTATATATATATGAGGAAATATTATTAATAAAGATTTAGAGAGGCACCGTGGGAGTGCAACCTGTATGCAAAGGAATACCTATCTCATCTATACATATAAAGCCTATTCAAAGGGCTCTACAAAATAAAAAAGTTGGTTCAAGGATGGATTGACCATCACTGAAATTAACTATACAAAAAAGGACAATATTCTAGTCTTGATGCTCAAAATAGCTCTTCCTTTCCTTCAAAAGTTCTATTCCGTTCCTCCCTTACCAACCACATTAATTCTAGATGAACCAAACACCAAGTCTTCTTCGTCCTCTCACTCATGCTCCTTTGACCTGTCCATGAACAAAGAAGCTCCCCCACCCTCTGAGGGAACATCCATTTCACACCAAACATGAGGATCAAAGACCATAAATACCGCACCACTTCATACTGAATAAGATGGCTTAGCGACTCATCCATCAGGCTTACATATGCAACACCAATTAAAATGTTCTTGCCTTCTACTCGAATTATCAATAGTAAGTATCTTTCATACATTGCACACCACACAAAGAAAGCTATGTTGGATGGGCCTTTGTAGCCCACACCCCTTTCCAAGGAAAAGAAGATCTCTTATGACCCTCTAGAGTAAAAAGAGTTAAAACATTAAATTGGCTGAAATGTCATCCATCGGATAGAATCTCCTCATTCTAATTCATTTCTTTGAAATCAAATGGTTCTTCACTATTGAAACAGACTACTATAACAGAGTTTCCTGTGTGCACGTAAGTGGTCTCTCTCTCTCTCTCTCTCAAATTTATTATACCTGGGGTAGCTGTTGTCTTCAAAAGACATTCATACTGCAAATGATATTTTCCGTGCCAAGAACAGAACATGCCATTCCATAATATAAAGTTGGATAGTTTTAATGGGAGAACAAAGTGTCTCTGAGAATTGAAGTCAACGAGCCAATTTCTGCTTTGGGTAACTTATGGGCAGTGCAATAACAGTGTTTTGGCTTGTAATAGCCAATGTGTTTATTTGTTAATCATCTAATGCTGCAATAAGATCGTGAAAGAACATTGCAGTGCTTTTACGTCCATATAGCAGATATTGTCTTAGAATTTGCATCTTGACCTTACATGTGCGTGTATATTTTATAGACCGCAGCAGACAATACTTATTATGCATCAGCTTAGATATACATGCATACAAACAAGGCAACCATACCTATTTAATTGGAATTTTTTGGTACTGCATTACTTGTATTGTATGTTGGTAATAAATTGATTGAGGTTATTTGTTAAATTGTATAGGTGGAGTATCTTCCTGTTGTTTCACCCCTTGAAAATCAAAAGGAAAATGCTGTCCATTTTGCTAAAAGGGTGAGTCTGCACTATTTTATTTATTCTTGCTGCTTCATTGGTTTATTTTGATATTAAGATCATGCTTATACATCAAAGTTTCTTCGCATGCAATTAAATTACATACAATTTTTTGTTGGTTCTATACATTGTTAACATCTTTGTATTTCATATACTTGTTTCGAAAGCAATGCAAAACCTGAGCATGTTTTAACACATCTTATTTATTGTAATTGTGTTTCCGTGGTATATTTCTATTGCACTTGGTCCTATTAACCCAGGAAATGGGAAGTCTGTCTTTTGCGGCATCTGTGCACAAAGAATCAGTTAATTTCTCATTTCTTGACTTTGGATATACAGTTACATTTATTTATGTTTTTTAATGATAAATCTGTGTCAAAATCTTTTCATTCATGAGTTGTTTGCTCCTTGCCTGGTTATTTGGTCCCAAATGAATGCCACACGGTACCAATTAAATTGGATGTAACTGCATAATTGACAACCTTTATGTCTTGTATGTGTGTAATTTAATTTCTTATAATTGAAGGAACATTTTTTTGCGGTTAGTCTTATATTTTGCTCTCTCTCTCTCTCATGCATGTTTTTAGTGGCAGTTGGTGCACTGTCTTGGTTCTTAGAATTTTTTCTTTGTAATGTGGGTAAATGGAGAAGAATCCTTGATTTGTTAATATGATGATTATCTAACAGCTGCACTCCATTTTGGATATTTCTTGGTATGCCACAGAGCTGCCTGAAGTATATATCATTCTCTTTGAGTTGTTTATATAGATTATTGAATTTAATCTATCACTTCATGCCTGATGGATATGTGCAGACTGGCCATGCTATCGCTACTGCTCTTAATGTCGTACAAACAGGTCATGCGTACGGGGACTTCATGCTGTTTGCAAAAGCTGCCGAGTCCAAACAGGTGCACTTTTCTTGCTCTGTGTGTCATGTCTTTCACAGTTTATCTTGCTAGTAGGTCTGCACTAATGATCTAGTACTAAATTCAAGCATGTTATAAAGCCCTTGATTTCAGCTCTAACTTAATTTGAGGCCCTTTGTGGCAATGAACCTTGAAAATTGATGTGGTAGATAAAAATGGAAGTTGCAGTAGTCTTCATATTAATGACAAATATATGTTAGTGACAAGTAAATAGTGCTAGGATCTCAGAATATTTTGAAAAGATAGAAGAGGTGAAAAATGAAGTAGAGCAGTAATGAGAGAGTAATGTGCTTGTGAATGGTCTTGTATTCCTTCAATTTCCAGCAAGGAGATCTCTCCATCTAAGCTAGGGTTCAAAAGAGATCTTGACAATGTAAATACAGTACAACTTTAATGTAAATTCAGTACAACTTTAATGTAAATTCCTACTCTATTTTTCTAGTAAACAATGAATTGTCAATTACGGTACATGGAAGAAGAAAAAAACCTGTATACAAGTTCAAAGTAGTAGTTTTGTGGGAAGAGTATACATTCTTTGTGCTCTGCATCTTAGATTATGTGGACACTGGTTTGCCAGGTTCAACTTGCTTCCAAATTAGGCTGATACATAGAACTTGAACTTTCTTTGTTTAGTCCTGCAATCTAAAGCTGGAGCCTTAAAATTTTTTCATTAAATCTTGCCTAGACAAAACAGATATTGTTCACTTTGGGGTCCTAATTTTTGGCATTGCTTGGTATGCTTTGCAGGAAAATCCTACACTTTATATGATTGAAATGAAAAAGGTGGAATCGGTGAGTTTATACTTGAATGATTGATACTAATATATTTATTGTGTTTTGATGTGCATAAACTACTATTTGATTCATATCTCTGTATTGTTGTATATGGTAAAAATGATATTCTGGAATGAGTTCTTTTTATGGATCCCATAAACTATAGCAATCTACAAGATACAATGAGAACACTAAAACCATAGAAGACAATGTCACAACTACATAGCTTACTGGCCATTCTCCTCGAGCTGAGAGAGAGGCATGCTTTATTTCTTGAATGCTTAATCATGTCTCTTGCACAAGTTAATGTAACTGCTTTTTGGATGGACCTGGTTAGTTACAATGGTACATATTAAGGAGTATTGTACTATATGGTCTATATATTTCAATATTCACATTGTTTTCAAGACAGAAACTTTGTTGCTCATTGAACTGACTGTCCAACCTTTAAAGACTTCATTATATGCTTTGCACAATAGGCATTACCTTACCTTAAGTATTTTTTTATTCTTTTTCTATCTTTTTTGGTCATATATATATATATATATATATATATGTATATATATTATATGTAGAATGCAAAATTTGAAGAAAAAAAATAAAAGGAACATGATGTTGTATCTTTTGGTTGGAATGATGGTAACAAGATTTATGGACTCATAAACACTGGCTTTTGAAGAATTTTTGGGTGCTCATGTAAGACCCCGAATGCATACTGTGTGGTTCTATACCTTCAAGCTATCTTTTAAAAAACTAGAGAATTACTGTTGAGATGTCGGTTTTGAAACAAGCATTGATGTATAACTATATAAGTAGGGTCCTAAAGTGTATTAATTATGTCTTGGGTTTAAAGCTAAAATCTTGTTATTTATTCTCTGCAAAAATAAATGCCTCCTCTCTGTTGGGGTTTCTTGGGTTGTAATAAAGTACCACCTTATTTATCAGGGGCGGGGAAAAGTTTCACATAATTTGATTACCACAAATTATCTTAAATATTTCTGAAAAGATTGAAGGCAATAATTTTTTTGTAATCTGATGTGCAATGAAAGTCTTTGTATTGATCCTCTTAATCAAATTAATCTCTTTGTGTACAGTATTCTAGTTCATTGTGAATGGATTACCTCCAATTTCATAGTAATTACCCAACTGAAAGGAATATTGAATTGATTTACCTCTCTTGTTTGCCAGACATTCCATTTAAGCAGTTTGGAAGCTATGGACTTCCTGGATACATTTCTTTCCATGAATCCAGATTCCAGGTATGTTGGCGTGAATTGTTAATTTTGGTGATGTTCATATTTTACATGTATTTGTCATGCATGCCTTGATTGTCTTCGCAAGGAACCATTATTATTACACTTCTAATTGAAGTTGCTCGAGTTGTTCATCTGGCTGTTAGATGCCACCATGCCTACATCATGCAAGTTGCGCAATGCTGTCAACTTTCCTTCATTCTCTAACATAAGATTATTGGATAGTGTGTTTGAATCATGGATGAGTGATGAGGGTTTTCTTTCTCTTTCTCTTTCTTTTCTTTTCATTTTGTTCTATCTTGTGTATTTTTTATTTTATTTTTTTCTAAAAAATTTGAGGTCATTTTAGAAAATAAATGCTTCCATTGAATTAATGCTGCATCCATGCAAATGATGCAAATGTGGGCTTCTGGTGGCTGCATCAAATCATTTTAGATATGCCATTGCTTAATCTGAAAGTATATGGTATTGCTTCTTTTCATTTTTCGTACATATGGCAAATCCTCGGAAAGTTTGGAATTGATGCTAATCATGAGCGTTTCTGGTTATTCTCCATCATCAGTATGTTGTACATTAGTCGTACTGGATAAACCTGCTGTTGCTGTGAATTTTCTGTTTTTTTTTTGTTTTACACCTTATTTGAGTACATGTGAGCTCAATTTTGTTTGTTATTGTGACCAAAATAATATACTGTACTGCTTCTAAACTGAAGATTCATACTGTATATCTAAATATGATGAATGTTGTCCTAATTGAATTCTGCAACACTAAAATGCTTTATTTTCTTTTTGAGTTTGTCAAAATACATCTAAGTTCATGTTATATCAATAGCGTTTTAATTGGTGGCAATGCAAGACCACTTTATCTCACTGTTTTCGTCCTTTTTCGCAGTGGACATGTTAAAATCCATGACTTCTCCAGGGTTTTGAGATTGAAGTCTTGCAGCCTTTCTGAAAAGGTCAGTTACTCTTTTATTATTTTATTTTTATTTTTTTAATGGGTAAAAGGAAAATGCAATATTGTATTAACTATGGAGACAAAAATAGGTCTTATGCTATGTTTGATTCACTAAAATGAAATGGAATGCTCATTCCTTGACCACCCTATGGAATGATCATTCACTTGCAATGGTGAATAATGATTCCATTTATAATGTTAACCTCCATTTTTTTTTTCTTTTTTTAGTGAAATCAAAGCCAAACCCTACCTAGAGTCAAGAATGGATGGACATGACACGAAGCATTTGTCATGGAAAGAAAGTAGAGACCTGAGTAAATTGTTTTGGGAAAATAACCAATAAATTCTATTTTGCTCTTAAGATTACTGTTGAGTCTTATCAAGTTTTAATGTAGACAATTAAGTCTTATTTTTTATAAAATATATTCAAAAAGTTTATTGGCCTTGTTTGGTAGAGTTGTGGAAAAGTGATTATAGCATATAACTTACCAGCTTATAACTTATAACTGTGAACATAAGTTGATTTTTGACTTATAAATTAAGCTTCTCCTCCCCCACTCAAAGAATAAGTTGATTTTTGACTTACAAAAAGGTATAAGCGGTATTGTTAAGCTGAACCAAACACATCAAAATAATTTAAATTAAGCTAAAAGCTGAAATAAGCCCTACCAAACAGGGCTATTATTCCATAGTGGTGCATGATACTTCAATTTTACCCCTTATTTAATATGAACAGTAATTTGTTACGTATTTTTAATCCAAGTAAATCATATTTTTTAATTGTAAAAATTGTGATATTGTATTAAAATAAGAGAAAATTAGTGAAAAGTCCAATCTAGCAATTGTCTAAGGCATTAGGTCCAAGGAAGCACGGGTGCGGGTTACGAGTATAGTACGGGTGCAAGTGCAGGTACGCCGATTCGGCAAAACTCAAAAAAAGTATGATACGAGTACGGCTGCAGTACGTCGATATTTTTTTTTTTAAATATAAATCA